>NC_068357.1:139327634-139627634 GCF_020536995.1 Dreissena polymorpha
GAAGTGTTTGCGTCTTAATACCAGTTTGTACTTCTTCAGCACATGTTTTGTTTTCCTCAACAATACAGTTTTAAAGAGTTAACTAATGTGCTATCGTCTTAATTACGTTTACATCAAGTCCGCTTTAAATTAATAATCCATACAGTACATAAATAATATGCTGCAATTTACATTGTGTTAGTGACAACGGCGCTATTGTTAGATGGATTATTTATAGTCGGACACTTGTAAGACTACAAATCGAGAAGCATTCGCAGGGTTCTTCATTTACAACAGTAATGGTTCTTGTCTTAGACTGAAGGTGAACTTCAGTCTAAAAAGACATTGCCAACAAGACAGGATCTTGTACGTATGTGTACAATATTGTTCTAGAAAAGAACGTACCCATTGTTCGATATAACATGCAGACTAGACCCTGTACTTCAAATGATAAATGTACAGTACATTTGGTTGTACGAAAATAAAAATAAATATATTTATAAAACATTTAGATGAGTATACAGACGATGTGTGGTAATGTGAAAATATATATTGAGTGAGTAAACACGTATTTCAACGAATGATGCGCGAGTGAAAATATGTACTGCTAAAAAGCGTGAATAAAATGTAACAATCAACAAATCTGTTAAGTGCTTTATTATCAACGAGTCCAAATTCGAAATTGGTGAGTTTTCGTGCAACTTTATTGAAAAGAAGTGCAATAATAAGACCTTAACAAATCATAGAAGATATATTGACATCTGAGTACATTTTGAACGATTGAAATGACAAGTCCGCCGATACTTTCGAGCCCACAATCCTCTTGGCAAGATAAATGGGTACCGATCAGCTGAGAAGGTACTCAACAAGTGCTCTCATAGTTCCATAGTTTTAAATATAGAATATAAGCAATACAATACGGATTAAGCAGAAATATAATTGTTATTCTAAGAATACTAATGTTTAATCGCTTTATCAGTGTTACGGCCAATAATGTATTTTTTATTTTGTTAGTGTATTTGCAGGAAACAACAATCAAATTCAATACACCCATATTGCTTTGCAATTGCTCAGACATACACCCCAACCAAATACTGTTGTATTGTTTTGTTCGTTCTTCGGCCTTTTGTCACATGTGAAAACCATTTACAACGTTTTCCTTTTTGGGTTCAATGTTTCTTTTCTTGTTTATATTATAATGTTGTGACGTTTTTCTGAACAAACAGTTTAATATAAAAAAAACGCGGTAATCATTTATATTACATTGACATAAAAAAATATCTCGTCACAATATTGCGAGATATGTTTTTAACACTACAATGCGTTACAAACATTTTATAATAAAAGTAATATTTATTAAGGATTTTTTACGATATTTCTTATATAGTGTTGGTCGTGTGAGTCTTTTAAGTGTGGTTGTAAAATGAAAACTCATTTAGAGATGTATGACAATCATTTAGAAATTTGTCAATTTCCAATTTACTAAACAGGGGTAAGTACGGTATTCTACTTTCGATTAATTTACATCTTAGGACAATATATAAATGCATGTTTATTCAACCATTGTAAAGGAAGCAAGCTTTTCGTTTGATTCTTTTGTGTAAACACAAGTACAACGGTGTTCGGTGGAAGAAAATAGGCGTGACAATAAGTCTAGAGTCAAAATTGTAATCCGAAAAAAAACATTTTATTTGTTATTTTTGTAAATAAAATCGCATCACAATGTGCAAATAACGCCTTCATACTTTATGCATCAATGGTAGTTTCATTCGAATAAATCAACTGTATATATTATGTGATGTGAATAATATTTTATAAAGAATATCTTTGTATGAAACCAAAAGCGTTGATGTTGTCCAAAGTGTTGTCCATTTCGTAAACGTAAGACAAAAACACATAATGCATTCTAATTAACCCATTTGTGCCTAGCGAAAAAAAAAGCATCATGCGGCGTCTCATCAGGGTCTGCGCTGTTTGCTTAAATGAATTTCTGTAAGAAATATTTTAAATATAGAAATAAATATACTAGACATCCATAATTTTGGAAAAAAATTGATCCAATTTAGAAGGATGGGAGAGTCTACTAGGCATAAATGGGTTCATTTTCTTCCAATATGTTTAAGAAACATGCTGGATGATAACCGAAACGATGTGTGTTATTTTAATGGAAACTTTACATAAACAGCTTCAGTCATTCATGTGTGGGACCTCTGATTCATAATTATGCTGAGTAAAAATTGATCAAATCTATTGAAATAAGACAATTATTTATTAACGTTAAAGGTGTAAAACAATTGTTCACATTTGTCTCAAACCAAAAATATAATAATATGCACAACTGTCTGTCCTCAACAATATATTGATAACGTTGTTTTATTAGTGTATCGCTAATTGCGTTAAATGTTTTGAAGTGATATATCTTAGCCCTGTTTTTATGCCTGTATTATTTCAGGAAAAAATCGTATAAAAGAGTTTAATCAGACGAATAAACCAAGATACTGGAACTGTAACGTAAACATAATCATAACAAAAACACAATGTCTTCTTCTCTAATGTTTTCATATAAATATTAAGCCTTCATGTATGCATTAAATCTATTTAAAGTGTTGTTACTGTTTCGTCTTATTCCGTTGATGGAACTCGACTGTATTTATGTTTAATATGAAAAGCAATCCAATGAGTAAAAAGTTTTTTTATACGCGTTTATTTTGAAAATAACGCTTATCATTAAAATTCGATTTCCCATCTTTATTTACTATATATATATGACACGAACACGCTTTTCATAAAACCAACAAAAAGACCAGTAGATGAACTTAATAACCCAGCTGTGTTGCGTAAAACAATCATTGGCACAAATAAACTTTTCTACACTAAATACCCTTGGGCATCACAAAGGATCACATGCCAGATGGTATCCACTTACTGTAATATTAGGTTATTGTCCCTGTAAAAACAAGGTACATGTAACTCGATAAACATTATTTTAGTAGTTTCATACTATATATACTTATCCGATTACACCCTCTGCAATGCTTTTAAATTAAGGACGTGTCGTCATTTTTAAATAGTGGCCATCAATAATAAGGTATGAGTGATGTTTGTCCTTTTACAAGTTGCAAAAATATAAGCTTGCCTAAAGAATCCATAGCAAAGTAATTAATAAATCAAAAGATGCATAGATGCTTGTCTACATTTACATGCACATATGGACTCCCTTTTTTGATTGTACTCGAAACTGCTGACATTCACCAAAAACGACCCTATGCTACCAGTATCACCAGCATTTTATTACAGCAATAAATCATTTGGTGACACGGAGTCGTAAAACCGTATCACTAACTGAAATAAGAAGTAATGTCGTGACGAGAGGAGTTTCAGTTAGTTTCGTATTACCAGAAAAAAATAACACATTAGTTGCTCTCCTAAGTCTACAGTTAACTAGTGTTTATTTCTGTGCTGGGTATCAATTAATGTGCGTGCAGTACTGCAATTGTTGCACAGATTATATTATCTTCATTACAATTTAGTTTGGGGACAAGCATACGTTCGTTGGGTTGATGATTTATTTTTACTACAGATCAAGTATAAATAATAAAGTAGAAGAAGCTTATAATAGAAAGTACATGTTTTAGCAGGATACAATTAAAAAGATGTATTTGACTAAAACACGACATAATACAGTACAGTGTATTTAACATTAAATACTTATAAAAATACAAATATCCGATATATCAGCACAGTTCATGCTTGTTTAGATAAACAGGACGATGTTCGCTTCAAAGTCGTATCTTTCTAGACATTCATTTGTTTTTACAGTTGTTGATAACAAGCAAATGCACGTATTGCTATTACATGTCAATAATCCGATACTGATTTGTAATGGCTGGTACAGAGACCCCAATTAAAAAGTGTGTTGTGTTGTGCGTTTTGAATTGTACTGTTTAGTTTAACGGCCTATTGTAACAAATGAACTCATATTTTGTTGATCACGTTTCCATCTGTGTACAATGTTTCATATTTCGTAGTATTTTGTTATGTTGTGATGTTAGTTTTCCTATCAAACAATTCTGATACGTCATGAGTATTAAATGAACAACAATTTCTGTAACGTCAATATTTTCACGGATAAAAACCGTTGCAAATGTTTTACAATTCTAGTCATTTTTGTTGACGATAAATCAAAATCTTAACGGTACTTCTAATCAAGTGTTAAGTCGAGTGTGGTATTATTTTGTTATGTTGTGATGCTAGTTTTCCTATCATACAATTCTGATACGTCATGAGTATTAAATGGACAACAATTTCTTTAACGTCAATATTTTCGCCGATACAAACCGTTTCAAATGTTTTACAATTCTAGTCATTTTTGTTGACGATAAATCATAACCTTAACGGTACTTCTAATCAAGTGTTAAGTCGAGTGTGGTATTTTATGCTTTCAGATCGAATGGTCAGGGGGCATATTGTTTTTGGCCTGTCTGTCTACCTGTCTGTCATTGTATGTGTGTGTCTGTCCCAAAACTTTAACCTTGCTCATAAAATGAAAACTCTTGGGTCTTTGTTCTTTAAACTTCACATGTGCGTGCATCTAATTGAGATCATCACTCAAGCATGGTTTGAGGAAACAGATAAAGCATGATACCCGTTCAAGTCCATTGTTATACGGCTAAGTTATCATGGGCCTCGTTTTCTCTAAAAATAGCTGCTGGCGGACTTCAAAGCGCAGTTGGGGGCATGGTTTTTCACAAACACAGCTCTTGTTCTGTAAAACCAACGCATATAAATTACGTCTATGAGATTTTGAAAAGATTTTAAATGAAAAATCTTGGTTTACACCGTAAAGCGTTTTTATTTTCGATAGTGCAGTTCTTTCCGTAGCAAAGATATTACCTAAAATGATTTTTTGGTAAACGTCAAATTTATTTTTAATATCATCGTAATCGAACAGAAATTTGAAGTGATCTTTGTTCGTGTAATCATTAATAAAAAAAGACACAAATTAATGAAAGCTCAATGTGAATAAAAGTGTTCACGTGTGTCTTAAAATATACAATAACAATGTAAACAAATGTACATGTATCTCCTAAAAAAAAATTATAAACTGGTTGAATGGTCTTACGCAATTGCGTTGACTGTGATAGTAATAACTACATGCTTTGTTTTGTTTGTGCAAGTGTCAGGTTGAGGAAAAAAACGTCCAACATAATTAAAACGGAATGATGTATCCAGGCAATAGAACTAAAACATGAATATAACTAATACCCCAGAAACGCTGTCTCCTTTTCACATTTGGAATCTGAGCCTATTGTAGCCGTTTAAGAAAAAAATAAGTTTATATTTTATTCGCTTCATGTCATCGGTCCTCTAAACGTTGTTGTCATGTTGCACTGAGTTATGGTGTGGTACAGAGCAATTATATTGCAATATGATATAATAGACATTTTTTTATACCAATAAATGTCGCCTGAAATTCTGTGGTGTTAATGGTTAATTAAAGCCACCCACCTTGAAATGAAATACATGGCATAGTAAATCTTAGTATAAATAAGAAACATATTTTATCTATGCCAATTATAATATATGTGGTGGTAAAAAGGGTAGAAGTTCGTCTTTTTTGGCGTTTTAAAACTTAAAAATAATCGCGTTTGTCGAAATGGACGTATACGTCTAGAAATACCACTTTCGGTTTAAAAAGCGTTACCGTTTGAAAAATATTAAATTACTTGCTAACTAGGCTATAGATTTAATTTTATCTACGCCAATTAGAAAATATCTGGTGGTAAAAAGGTATAAATCCGTCTTTTTGCGCTTTAAAACCTAAAAATAATCGCGTTTGTCGAAATGTACGTATAAGTATAGAAATTATCCTACTTTCGGTTTTAAAATATATAAAACAAATAATAATACATTACTTGCTAACTAGGCTATAGATTTGATGACGCTTTTGTACACTATTAAATTGCATCTATATGTATTGATTTACATGTTTTTCATTTCAAGGTGTGTGGCTTTAACACGCGTGTGTTTTTTGAAAAGTTTACGGTTAGGTTCGTACTTTAACCGGAAAACGCTCGTGTTGTTTTTATTTTGATCGTTCCAAGACAGGACTGCCGGTATCACTTATTTGCGTATGTATTTGTATCTGCTGTTTAATTTATATGTTGTTGATTGTTTACATTAATAATTATTGTTTATCTACGTGTTGTGTTCGGCTTGTTTTTAAACTTGGTTAACTCCTAGTGTTTAAATAGACTATTCTAAGGCGTTGACTCCTTCTTGAATTCATGTTATGTTTATTGTTGTGTTTACTGTATTGACCTATATTGTTCATGTTATTTGTCAATGGTCGTACACGAAAGACAAGCGACTATCGATTGGTAACACGAATGTCACGTGTTACTGGAATTGAGTAGTATATGTCCTATGTTTATGCCCTACTTTATGTTATAAAACACGACAGTTACCTTCTACTAGTTTATAAAATATTTAATGACGTGTCCAGAAGATAACTGCAAATGGGAGTTCATTGAGTTTACATTAACCTTAACATATTTCTGTTTTTATCCTAAAAAGACCATCAACGAAATGATAACAGATGAAACTGCTGAGGAAATCACAAAATGTACCATTGCTGTCGGTATCACCATGTTTGGTTTTTATTGCAGCAATTACTTCTATAGGAAAGAAACTCGTAAACTCGGTTCATTTAATGAATGGGAAGATACGTCGTGATGAGATGAGATTGGGTTTGCTACTTAACCCCTGTGTGTCCTTATCCTACAATTTTGTGAATGTCAGCTATAAATTACTAGTATACATTAATGCCCTTATTACACATTTTCTGTGTACATAAAAACTTAGTTTTGTAAACACTGTTACAGACCTATAATGTCTGAAGATTTTACATTGGGATCAGATGTTGAGTTAAGCTCGAATTTGATGACATTGTAAATGACATACATATCAGTGACCATCAAAATAATACATAACAGTATTTCAACAAAAATGAAATAGTTAAATATCGGACCATTTAAATAATATTTAGTTTGTTCCTGATACATAAGCTAGACCGTGTGTCATGAACGTCTATGTCGTTAACGTCCTTCATGTATTTCACTAATGGTTGTTTGCTACGACAAAACGTAATTATTAGTCTGATAAAACTTTGCTGAGAAGGCTAGAGTCTGTATTTATTGCCATAATGAGTAGTGTTGAATTACAGAACTAACTTCATATATAATACACTTTTCAGACTATACCCCGTAATTCATATCTTGTTAGAGAGTCACTCTATCTGTAGTAGGATATTACACGCAGGTACGTTTTAATTAAAAAAAATATGCAACAAACTATACTTAATTTCCAAAATGCACATATATTTTTATTAAATGAAAAAAGTGCAATGAATCAAATTTGCTACAGCTGGAATAATCTATTAGCTATATTTTTCAAAAATATGAACAAGCAAAATATACTCACAAGTTGATTCAATGATAACTGCTAAAAAACCGTTAATTAAATGCAACGATAGGCAAACTATTAGCTTGTCAATATTCAAAATAGTATCAAGAATTATATAAGATGAGTTTTAATTTTTCTGTGCAAACCAAGAGCAAATTACTTTGAATGATACTTTTGACATAATGACGCTTGCCAGACTTTGCGAAGGGATGCAGATGAAACCTACGCTGATATTGTAAACTCTCACAGAAAAAGTTGGCGGGACACTTAACAGCTAGTCAAAACCAACGATCAGCTGAAGCAGTAACTAGTTTAGTATCTACCCTATTTAGCCGATCGTGGAATAAAGCCCTTATTCCACAATCAATTGAAATACTTAAATATAAAACTGACGAATATTTTTACTGTAATATGGATATAGTTTAATTCAGTTTAATATGGATATAGTTTAATACCGTTAAACACAGATCATGGAATATAACACCTTTTAATACACAAACCTTCATTTTTAATAATTCATTTATGACATGAGTCACATTTGTAGCTTGTATATATTAACGCACTGAAGCGTATTTTTAATTTCTTGATTCTAAGTTTATATATTATTCTCAAACGTAAGCACGGGTTGGTGAAACAAGCCCCTGTTTTGTCTGTGCATATCTCAACTTCGATATTTTATTGTCCGTGCCTTTATAAATGTGTAAGTATGTGAATTGGATGTTTACGGATACGGCTAGTAAACGGTCTCTAGCGAAAGAGTGTCAAAATATTCCATGGAACAAAATGAAATTCGGATATCAAAATCTTTTAAATAGAACAAATAATCAAAGCTGACATATTATATTTAAACAATAGTAGATTCATTCAAATTATGCATATTTATATGTTACACAATTTTAGAGGATTTTTAATGGTTCAACTTGGTTTGGACATAAAAGTATTTTTCCCAAAGACAATTTATTCTACGGTAAGACTTTTGTCAATCTTAAAGTTTTAATTGATGTACTTAAATATTAAGGCTAAACTTTAAAAGATCAAATATATGCATTATTTAGTATTTTTCTACTGTTTAATTAATTGACATAAACAGCTTCGGTCAATGGTGTCTGAGACATCTAGAGGCCATTTTATCAAACATCTTGGGGGGATCTGACGTAAGACTCGTAAGATTCGGTCGTACTCTTATCATAAGTACCTTGAACCATTATATTAGAGAAATCGCAGCTAAGATGTCGTAAGAATTTCGCTTATCGTTACGATTGGGTAAGACCAGTCTTAGCATTTGTAAATATGGCGACCGTAGGAGCTTTATACGTAGTTTGACCTATGGAAAGGAGGCTGTTTTGCGAAAGAAAGAATTTTAGCGATATTCGGGATGTAAAAATATCAGTCGCTATTTGCAAGACGGACAATTCAATGAGCCGCCAGTCGAGTTATTAAAAGATGATCTCACAAAACCGACGAGGACTTCACATTCTTTACCTGACCTGACGCAGGTTTTTTTGGCATTCATATAATAGTTGTATTCTCAAAAAATCCAATATGATTTAAATAACTTATGTTTGATAACACTTAATGAATGCCTTATATCAATATCTGTATTTAATGCTCAAGGGTCATACTTGGAATTGTGGTGCATTTTTTAGTATCCGCATAATTAATTGTTTAGCCGTTGCAAGGATAAGTATTTAGTTTGCGTTGTGTCATGTTTATCAAAACAGATGTTTCTATTGCTTCTTTTGCAGTAAAACAGTTCAGTTGCCATTAAATCTTGAATTTTAAAGCTTGAAATAGTAATCGGATATTGCATATTTCGAAAGTTGCTATGCAAGTTAGTTGGCGACATAATTCATTGATACATCTTTTTCAAATAAAATTTATAATTTGTTGTCTTTAAAATGAAGAACTGTATACTTTATTGGATATGTGTCCAAATGACAATTACTAAAATGTATACCCCATCATAACTGGTTTATGCTCGTTATGTACATCAAATATATTGCTACTGATTAATGTAATAATATGCGTGAAAATGAAAGTTTAATCTGAATTATAATGTTATTGTTTTGTATTCTGAACAATACAATAATACCAGAGACGAATGCCTTCTTCCAAATGTATTGACTACATTTTGCATTACTTTTAGGCAGATGAACATGTCACGTGGTAATTATTCTCACCCCTGTTAATACAAATATCATATTACGAACCAAAAAAATCAAATATACGTTATGTTATATTCGCCGTGACTGAAGTTTCATTTCGATAACACACGTCCGATTTCTATGATAAACCTAACCGTTGCTTTGTTGTTTTTTAGCAAAAGCGAATAACATTTTTGCTAAAACGGGGTATTAACATCTGTCTGTATGTTTGTTTTACCTGCGTTCCTGAAACCATCCCACAATGCATCAAATCAAAGCCTTACTTAAAAACAGGCAGAGTTTCATTATGTTTTGAACAACAGATGTAACAATATAACGCATCTAAATAATATAATTGTAAGATAATTCTGTTGGTTTAGCGAACCCACTGTCAACAACATGTTTGTGTAAAATAATCACAGCTTTGTTGCAAATTAAGCTACACATCAGTAATACAAAAGTATTTAATTATATTCATAATTTGATTTATCATACACAAGTAGAACAACGACCTTTTGCGATGTACAGTGTATGAGCCGTATTCTGTTATTACGATATGTTTGCATTTTCTGAAACAATATACAACTTAAGACGTTTTTACATTTTAAAAATCAATGTTAAATACACAGATTAATATGTTTTCGCGTGTGGATGATTTGTAATTAATCATTATTTAATTAAGACGTTTCGCATCCCGTCCCCGTCAACAGGTTCCAAACCCCAATAATGAGCTTTTACCGATCCAATGCAGTGACACTAGCTTCAATACTAATTTTATAATAAATATATTACATGTATTGTGTTGTATTGTATAGGCCAATAGCAACATCACTCTACTTTATTTTTATTTTTACATTAAAGATACTTTCGGACAACAATTTCCTTCTTAATAAAGTTTCGGGACTTTCACTTTTACTATATATTTAAAAACATACGGTTTAATTTAAAACTTAATCATATGCCGCAAAACTAATGCGAATTGACGTCGTAATGCCAGTTACAGTCACGTAAAATTATGTTAATCAATACATAATTACAGTTCAAATATGGTAAATTAAGTTGCTGAGTCAACCGATATATATATATATATATATATATATATATATATATATATATATATATATATATATATATATATATATATATATATATATTTATTTATTTATTTATTTATTTATTTTAATATATTTATATTTATTTATTCATTTATTTATTTAAATATTTATATTTCTTTATTTATTTATTTATTGTTTTATTTCGCGTATCAGCTGCTTTGAAGTATCGTTCAAATGTGTTCGAACACGATGTTGATCCTACAACTACTGAGGTATGATTGAAGAGACTAAAGGTGGTGGCTGAAAAATCAACAAATAGAGAAATTCGTACTACACTGTGCTCGTTTATTGATACAGTTGCTTACAATATTATCAGCCATTGGTGTCAGAACCAATTGAAATCATGTACAGAATAAAAATCGGTAACGTCTCCGTTAATAAGACACCTAGAAATTAACGTTCAAAATGAATTATAATTATTCATATTTGCCTTCTTAAAGAAACAATAATGGCAGTAATGCATGTCTTTCGAACAAATTGTTTTGACAATATTGTTGATACTTTTTGTGCAAATTGAGCAAATGGTAAACGTAATTACTTGTTTGCCATTGGTTAATGCAAGTAATCCATTATGAGGAAACTTCCTATTTTACAAACTGAAGAATAAACCTTTAAACATCTTGGGAATAAAACTGCATTATTTGTAAAATATAAAAACATCGCTTAAGGTAGCGCACCTCTAATGGGCACATATCCAAATATAATCTAATTAATTATTTTCTTAATCAGCATCATTTCACTGAACTACATGCAAATTTGTAGGTAGGCCTTCCATGCTTTTTAAAAAAATATACCGATTTTTTCAAAACCACCCCCACGCTCGGCTTTTGTCCAGTTTATTTTCACCCCTGGGGTATATAAAAGTTCCATAATTCATTCAAATTTCCAAATATGGGCATGCAGTTGGTGTGTACAGATGCTGTAAAGGTGTTTAAAGTTTAAACAAGATGAAATAAGTATTCTTTTACAGACATTTATTTTTTACAAATTTTTATCTATGGAAGAGCGCCATGAAATGTAAGTGATTTCAGCCAAGTAAAAATTGGGTCGGTTAAAAACAAAGTGTCATAAAATTCAAAATAGTATCATTTAAGTCATATTTTAAACTTAGTTTTTATAGAAACACTATATACAGCAAAAAATACCAGGAACTAGACAGATTTACCGTTTACTTTTTGAAATAAAAATAAAAATGCAACATGCATGGTTCGTATTTTCAACAGTTAATCACCCAATTTCGCCATAACGTTGTTTTAATTTTAATAATTGAAGAATGTGCATAAAAATTGCAACATATTTAACAATAAATATAGCTTATATGCCATATTAAATCAAATTACGTTAGAAAATAAATAAAACGCGTCGCAAAAATGTATACGTCGTCGGCAGGATTCGAACCTGCGCGGGAATATCCCAAAAGATTTCTAGTCTATCGCCTTAACCACTAGGCTACGGCACCTAATAGTAGGATCTTCAACCTTCGAAGAAATCGCGGGAAATCATTAGAGGTGCGCTACCTTAAATTTAGTTGTGATATGCCTAATTTCTTCGTTTAGTTTAATTATTTATAATGATGATGAAACCTTACCTATTTATAAGCTCGGCGAGACGTATAAAACAAATATCCAGAAGAAATGACCGTTTGCATTGAGTGTATTGATGTTTGTTTAACTGTTCAACCCATCGCACGTGATGATAATTAAAATGCTGAATTACTAGAATAGTCAGGTTCATACAATGTTTAAAACATTTTTGTTGTGATTTATTAATATAACACATTAGCCCTATGGTGAATTGACATGCCATTGGTGATGGTATGAAAATCTGACAAACAAAAACAACGTTCAGTGACCATTTTTGTTAGTGCATACGTTGAACAAACACAGTGCATTTGAATCCATGTCCCATTTGTTGTAAAAGCATCATAAGGTTTATAACCTTCTTCTGTGTCGTAGTGTCCAAATGTTTACAGCAAATGCTTCAATTATTATACGTGTATATAAAATAAAATATTTTAAGATAATAAAATATATATCATTTATTTGGTTTTAAAGCTTTGTATTTATAATAAAGGGAAGCTCACATTTAACCAAACATCTGAACAACTGAGCAGATAAATTTCAGTTAACCCAGATCGGTTAAGACACTAACAAGAGTGATTTTTTTACTCATTTTCCAAAAACCTTAAAAGAAACTTTTGAGGCACTTTAACTTGCAAACATCGGGTTTATCGGGGAAATTGACAATTGCTCACATGGGCGGTTTATCTAATCAAATTTAGCATTTACATGACCATACAACAATTGTAATTGTTTAATATGCTGAGTTGATAAAATGGTCATGGTGCCTCGCTGCAAATTATGTTGTTATGCTTAATGTCCGCTTGTTGAATAACAATTTCATTATATAACGTATAATCTCATCTTTAACTTATTCTAATTTTAACTATGTTAATTAGGATCCCACACGCGGGTGATTTTAGTTCAGAAGGTTGTTTGCAGTAATTCTACAATTAATTCCGAAAGAGAGATATTTGTTCGCTGTGTTTTTTTCATTCATCTATTTGCTAATTTGTTAATTGATTCTTTTTTCCTATTTATTCTCTGTTTATGTATTAAACATTTCTATAATTTCATATATTAAATGCTGTATTAATTTGATACATTGTTATCAGAAAATAAAGTGGACAATTCCTTACATAAAAATAAGCGTTTCTAAAATAATGCATTAACTATTTTGTGTTAATTGTAATAAATTAAAACTATGTAAACTGGATTTATTAAAATTGTATAAGTTAAAGATAAAAATGAGATAATACGTTATATCATGAAATTGTAATTTTCGATTGGATTACATCTACTTCGAATTCGCAAGTACTTGACTGAAACATTAAGCCATTAGTAAAACAAACTCTTAAAACGTCTCATAAAAAATTGTAAGGGACAACGTGGTTAGAGATTGAATATGTTGGTACTGTAATACAATGTATACGTACCAAATACAAAATCGCCGATTAACGAATTTATCAAATATTATTTGCCAGAACATACATGTGTAGTGAGTTAAATTATGCTCAATCGTAGCAAATCAATATTTCTCATGTCATATAGAAAGAAATTATGGATATAATATATAATGTCCCAAACAAATTCTATGCATGATCAACATTATAATTAATTAAATCCATATATTTTACAAGACAACATATCCGGAAAACAACAATAAACTCTTTTCGGAGAGTTTAAAGTTATTAAGCATGAGCAAGATCGAAATAAACAGCTATTTCTTAGCCAGAAAAGTGGTAGCAGCATTATAAAGATTAAACTTATATGTAAAAATTCTGATCGACTGCATTCATCTCAAGCCTTGGTCAAATTCTGACTGATGTTGATGTTGATGTATCGTATCGATTTCAAAAACCCTTCCAGTTGGTCAGCGTATGATGTGTTTGACGTGACAGCTATGGGATACCTAAGGGGTCGAAACTTTAACGTCTGCTGCAGCAGAAAACAATGCTGCTACAGCATTTAAATCCTGCTACAGCAACAATTTGCTGCTCGAATAGCATTTTGTTCGGCTGCAGCAGAAAAATCCTGCTTGAGCATCATTTATTTTTAGATTAAGCCATTGAACCCGTCAGCCAATCAAATTTGAGCTTACAAACGGACGACATAAGCCATTGGCTGACGGGTTCAAGGGCTTTATCTAAAATTCATCTAAAAAAATGCTGCTACAGACAGCAGAGTGATGCAGACGCACAGCGGTCGCGATGAGTAAGTGCGTTTTTTTATACAATATGACACTCGTCGCACGTATATGTGCTACTAAGGCAAGTTCTTCTAAAGGTGTATGTAATAGCGACGTATATCGTTCGACGACACTTCCGTCTATCGGAGTGCTATTTCCTGAGTGTAATACCTCAATAAGCTTTTATGTTTTATTCTAAACGATAATATTTACCTCCACTGACACTTCCATCTATCCAATTTAAAGGATATTACGGTACCTATCGGCAACAAAGAGTCATTGCTACATCATCCAATGAACTAATCTGCACATTTGTCAAGCAATCATTTTTATTTGTAAACTTATTGAATATAGCAGATAAAACTAGATCACGTCTATAATGGTTGAAGCGGTATCAGTATTGTAATTGTATTACCTTAGACTGTATCTCCCGATCTTCAGACCCTCTATGGTTTTGTAATTTACTTAACCCTTATCAATAGCGGAATAATGCATGAGTTTGACGTATTTATAATTGTTTCTGAGTGTTTCATCTTACATACGTCTTTATTATGCCAAAAATTTACACGTCATCGATCACAATTCTAACATGCATACTGTTCTTGCTTTAACAAAAGAATGTTCGTTTAGTCGGATGTTAATTTTTTTATTAAATTACAATTGTTGAGAAAAACTGGACATACAAGTATCACATAAGGCTATACACGTAACCATGTGCTCACTTTTGCGAGGATCGTTCGATGAAAGGGAGACAATGCTATTTGGAACGCGTGTTTCCAATGGATAGCAGTTACCTCCTGCTTAACCAAATACATTATTTCATTAATTGAAAAAAACAGTGTATCTTGAATACGGATTCCTTTAAGATATAGGCTGCATGTGCATATAATATTCATAAGTTTGGTTGAACAATCTTACCAAAGTCATTTTTAGAAAACAATTGTACAGCATAACGATGAATACATTTCCAAAATATATTCTCATCAATGTTTCTGATTCGTAAATCATATGACCCCAGACGTAGGATGCTAAGCAATTAGTCTTTTATTTTTATATTTAACAGTTTAGAACCCTCTGCTTAGTAAACACTTTACAAAAATAACCATTGTAAAGCCGTCTATGTTGGTTCACATACAGGACAGTTCCACGAACAGCTTTAAGTTTATCGGGAGTTTTTTAAAAGTTTTTAACAATATACATTTTTCATCATCGTCTGGTAAGATTTGATGCGTAAAACAATAGAAAAATACATTTTCGCAATTGTGTACAACAGCGATGTGCGACATATTTGCGTTCATATTACGTACATTTTATTGACGTCAAAAACACGCAATTTATTTTTTGCACAAATATCGTAAAAAGGAACACAATAGAAGAATGATTATTTAATTTGTGGTCATACATAACATATAGTTTCACTCAAAACTCCGCCTTTTGTACAAATGATTCGTAAAAAAAACTAAATCCTCTATGTATGTCATTGAAAATATTCAAGCTCTTACTGTAAAAAAAAAATAGTTTGGATGTATAAATTATTGTACTGCAGGGTTTCTTTGGCGGATCAAAAATGCTAAAATGGTTCATCTCTGATCATCTCTGTTTTAAACATAATGACCACTAAACAAGATTACCACCTGAATCTTTACACTTTAAGTCCATACTGGGATACAGGCCCTCGTGTGATTTTTTTTAATCAAAGCCTTTTTGTGTTTCTGGCTTTCTTTTGCTCTTATTCAAACATATAATTTTAATTTTCAACATGCAACTTCGTAGTGTTTGGATTCGAAAAAATGTAAATACCACAATACTGGTTTAAAATAGTATTGTTATTATTTACCAGTAGCTTCTCTTTTAAGTCTTTAATAGTTTTGCATTTTATGTGTTTCAAGTTATAAAAATCTGTTTTATTATAATAATGGACAATTTACTATTATTACTGGGGTGATTTTCTCAGTTCAACATGCTTAGACAGTATAAACTATGCATTCGCTATAAATACAACGTGTTTATACTTGGTAAATTATATAATTTTGATGGTCCAACAAATATTGATGCATTGAGTTCATGCATGTTTATAGAAAATAATAGGCTATGGACGTGGATGGAGAATGGTTATCTGGCAACTCGGAGGAATTTATTGGGTGAGCCAAAGGCGAACCCGATAAGATCATCCGACAAGCCAGATAACCATTCTCCATCCACGTCAACAACCTATTATTCTATTTATCATGTCACATTTACAACATTCGTTGAGATGTTTCTAAAATATATAGTTTTCGAGTATTTTTTGTTTAAATATTTAATATGGGAAGCACCACGTGCGAAAAAAAAACATTGTGACGTCACCTCATGCAAAGCGCTTAGGCTAGATTCCATCTTGTTAAACAACACATAAATCGAGCTTCTCGTTATTAATTTAATACAAAAAGACGACATTATGGTGTTTTAATAATAGTGCTTCATGTATAATAAACTTTTCCGACTATACCCCGTAATTCATATGTTTTATATTCAGTACAGAGTCATTCTATCTGTGGTAGGATATTACACTCAGATACGTTATAATTAAAGAAAAATATGCAACAAACTATATTTAAAAATTTGCTACACGCAAATATATTTTAATTAAAGGAAAACTGTGCAACAAATTTGCTACAGCTGGAATATCCCATTAGCTATATATTTAAAAAATATGAACAAGCAATATATACTCACAAGTTGATTGAATGATAAAAGGTCAAAACTGTTAATGAAGTGCAACGATTGGCAAACTATTAGCATGTCAGTATTTAAAATAGTATCAATAATAATTTCCAATAGATGAGTTTTGATTTTATTGTACAAAGCAACATCAAAATGCTTTGAATGTTACTTTCGGCATAATGGCGTTTTCCAGACTTTGCGAAGGGCTGCAAACAGAAAAAGTTGGCGGGAAGATGAACAACTAGTCAAAACCAACGATCAGCTGAAGCAGTTACTAGTTTAGTAACTACCATATTTAGCCGATCATGGAAAAAAACTCTTGTTCCCAATTTAAATACTGAAATATAAAACTGAAGAATATTTTTACTGTAATATTGGTATAGTTTAATTCTGTAAAACACAGATCATGGAATTTAGCACCTTTTAATACAAAAAAAAAATTATTTTAAATAATTCATTTATGACATGCGCAATATTTGTAGCTGGTATATATTAACGCGCTCAAGCGTATTTTGTTTGATTCTAAGTTTATACATTATTATCCAATGTAAGCACGGGTTGGTGAAACAAGCCCCTGTTTTTTCTGTACATATCTCAACTTCAAGACGATATGTAATTGCCCGTGTTTTGAATCATGTGTAAGAATGTGAATTGGATGTTTACCGGTATGGCTTCTTTATATTGTAAACGTTCTTAGCGAAAGAGTGTCAAAAGTTTCCATGGTACATGGAAATTCGAATATCTAAATCTTTGGTATAGAACAAATAATCGAAGCTGACATATTGTATCTAACAAATAGTAGTTTCATTCAAATTATGTATATTTATAGCTGGCTAGACGTTCGCCCCAGCTCGATATTCGGGACTAGTGCCGATGTCAGAGCTTGGTCGACATTTGCTCAAGCTCGATATTCGGGACTAGTGCCAACAGTGGATCCCAGAGCTGGACAGACATTCGTCCGAGCTCGATATTCGGAACTTTCGCTGAATGTCGATGTCAGAGCTGGCTCCAGCTCAATATTTGGAACTTTTTCCGAATGTCGATGTCAGAGCTGGCTCAACATTTGCTCCAGCTCGATATTTTGGGGTTTTGCCGAATTTCGATGTCAGAGCTGGCCAGACATTCGCCCCAGCTCGATATTCGGGACTAGTGCCGAATGTCGATGTCACATCTGACTCGACATTCACTTCAACTCGATAATCTGGACTAATGCCGTATGACGATGACAGAGCAGGCACGACGTTCGCTCCAGCTCAATATTCGGGACAAGTGCCGAATGCCGATATCAGGGCTGGCTCGACATTCGCCCTAGCTCGATATTCGGGACGTTTGCCGAATGTCGATGTCAGAGCTGGCTCAACATTCATCCCAGCTCAATCTTTGAGACTATTGTCGAATATCGATGTCAGAGGTGGCTCGACATTCGCCCAAACTCGATTTTCGGGGTTTTGTCGAATGTCGATGCCAGAGCTTACTCGACATTCGCTCCCAGCTCGGGGGTTTTGCCGAATGTCAATGTCAGAGCTGGCTCGATATTAGCTCCAATTCGATTTTCGGGACTAGTGCCGAATGTCAATGTCAGAGCTTGCTCTACATTTGCCCAAGCTCGATATTCGGAACAAGTACAGAATGTCAATGTCAGAGCTGGCTTCACATTAGAAATAGCTCAATATTCGGGACTAGTGCCGCCTCGACATTCGCCCCAGCTCGATTTTCGGAGTTTTGCCGAATGTCGATGTCAGAGCTTACTCGACATTCGCTCCCAGCTCGATATTCGAGGGTTTTGCCAAATGTCGATGTCAGAGGTGGCTCGAAATTCGCTCCAAATCAATATTCGGGACTAGTGCCGAATGTCGATGCCAGAGCTGGCTCGACATTCACTCCAGCTCGATATTCGGGACTAATGACGAATGTTGTTGTCAGAGCTGGCTAAACATTCGTTCAAGCACGATATTCGGGACTATTGCCAATTATACAGGATTTTTAACGGATCAGCTTGGTTTGGACACAAAAGTATTTTTCCCAAAGATATTTTATTCTACAGTAAGACTTTTGTCAATTTGAAGTTTAAGTTGATGTACTAAAATATTTAGGCTCAACCTTGAACAACCAAATATACGCAATATTTAGTGTTTTTGAACTGGTTAATTTATTGACATAAACAGCTTCAGTCAATGGTGTCTGAGACATCTGGAGGCCGTTTTATCAACATATCTTAGGGAAATCTTACATAAGATTCGTAAGATTCGGTCATACTCTTGTCGTAAGTACCGTGAACCGTTCTATAAGAGAAATCGCAGCTAAGATGTCGTAAGAGTTTTGCTTAAAGTAACGATTAGGTAAGATCAATCTTAGCATTCGTAAACATGGCGACCCTAGGAACTTTAGACGTATTTTGACCTATGGAATGGAGGCTGTTTTGGAAATGAAAGAATAAATAGCGATATATGGGATGTTAAAATATGAGTCGCTATCTGCTAGAGTGACTATTCAATGAGCCGCTAGTCGAGTTGTTTAAAGGTGATCTCACAAAACCGACGAGGACTTCACATTCTGATTCTCTACCTGTCCTGAAGCAGGTTTGCTTTTGCATTCATATAATTGTGTTCTCAAAAAATCCAATATGATTTAAATAACTTATGTTTGATAACACTTAACGAATTCCTTATATCAATATATGTATTTAATGATCAAGGGCATAATTGGAATTGTGGTGCATTTTTGAGTATCCGCATGATACATTATTTAGCCGTTGAAAGGATAATTATTAAGTTTGCGTTGTGTAATGTTTATCAAAACAAATGTTTCTATTACTTCTCTTGCAGTAAAGCAGTCCAGTTGCCATATCTTGAATTTTAAAGCTTGAAATAGTAGTCGGATATTGCATTTTTCGGAAATTGCTACGCAAGTTAGTTGGCGACACATTTAATTGACACACCTTTTTCAAATAAATTTTGTAATTTGTTGTCTATAAAATGAAGAACTGTATACTTTCTTGAATATCTGTCCAAATGACAAGTAAGAAACTATATACCCCATCACAACTGGTTTATGCTCGTTATGTACATTAAATATATTGAAATTGTTTAATCTAATAAGATGCGTGAAAGTGAAAGTTTAATCTGAATAATAATGTTTATGTTTTGTATTCTGAACAATACAATAATACCAGAGACGAATGCCTTCTTCCAAATGCATTGACTACATTTTGCATTACATTTAGGCAGATGAACATGTCATGTGGTAATTCTCACCTCTGTTAATACTAAAATCCGATTACGAACCAAAAAAGCACATATACGTTATTTCGTTTATACCTCATGATAAAATATGACATTTCTGCAGTGAAATAACAGCAGTGGACATAAACAAATTGTTATTTTTATGGGTGAAAATAACAAATTGTCGGTACCCCTTTTTCTATATTTAGATTATAATAAATAATATTATATATATTTTCTATGATCACGAGTAAATTAAAATCGACATTTCACCGAATCCAATAATTTTTGTATGCTTTTTCACCGTTTATTAAAATTGTAAAAGAGTTTAACTGGAGAATTTCGCTCGTATAGTGACGTCATTTCGTTACACTAATGACGTCACTTTGTGGGAGAAACGGGAGAAAGGGTAACTTTTCAGCGAAAGGGAAACAGCTGTTAATTATTTTCTTGAAAAAAGGGCATAAAAGAAACAGAAAATGTGGTAATGTAAGTAAAAGATCGTTTGTTATTTCACTCATTATCATAGAAAAATAAAAATTGTACTCGTGGCTGCGCCACTCGTGAAAATACACTTTCTATGATCACTCGTGAAATAACAAACGATCTTACACTGCCATTAACACCTATCCCCTATATTATATTCGCCGTGACTGAAATTTCATTGCGAAAACACACGTCCCATTTCTATGATATACCTAACCGTTGCTTTGTTGTTTTTAAGTTTATAGCGAATAAACATTTTTGCTAAATCGGGGTGTAAACATCTGCCTGTATGTTTGTTTTACTAGTGTTCTTGAAACCATCCCATAAAGCAGCACATAAAAGTCTTACATTAAAACATGCAGAATGTCGTTATGTTTTGAAGAACAGATTCAATAATATAACACATATAAATGATATGATTGTAAGATAATTATGTTGTTTTAGCTTACTCACTTTAAACAACATGTTTATGTGAAATATTCACAGCTTTAGAGCAAATTAGTTAACATATCGGTGATACCAGTGTATTTAATTATATGCATAATTTGATTTAACATACACAAGTAGAGCACCGACCGTTTGCGATGTACACTGTATGAGCCGTATTCTGTCATAACGATATGTTTGCATATTCTGAAACAATATTTTAACGAGCATTACAATCAATCTTACATACACAGATTAATATGTTTTCGCATGTAGGTGATTTGTAATTAATCATTATTAAATTAATACGTTTCGCATCCCGTCAACATGTTCCGAACCCCAATACTGAGCTTTGACCGATCCAATGAAGTGACACTAGCTTCAATACTAATTTTATGATAAATATATTACATGTATCGTGTTGTATTGTAAAGGCCAATAGCCACATCACGCTACTTCATTCTTATTTTTACATGTGAAGATACTTTCGGACAACGTTTTCCTTTTTAATAATGTTTCGGGAGTTTCATTTTTACTATATATTTAAAAACATACGGTTTAATGTAACACTTAATCATATGCCGCAAAACTAATGTGAATTGACGTCGTAATGCCAGTTACAGTCACGTGAAGTCAATTTAATCGATACATATTCTCAGTTCAAATTTACCAGCGTACCTGTTATATTATGTGTTTGCAATAATTGTATACGGATAATATATCATAGCTTTATATTGATTTATTTTATTTATTTTTTTTCGCGTATCAGCCGCTTTGAAATATCGTTCAAGTGTTCAAAGACAATGTTGATCCTAGAACTACTGAGGTATGATTGAATAGGCTGATAGTAGTAGTTGATCGGCCTCCAGTGATTTAAACTGGCATAATGACGGAACTGTTTGCGGAACAACAATATTTTATTTTAGTTAGGGGGGCGCCAGACGCAAACATAAGTAAATGATGGCCCGTATTAACATTTATTTATATAACATTAGTGACATATTTCAGTGAAAATAGACCAGATTGTATTAAGAGAGTTTGGGAACGTGTTATGTTTTCAATCCGTGAACCAAAAATGGGTATTGAATATGGACACATACTTTGAATTAGTTGGCATCCTCCTGACAAGGTCTATCGAGATCTATGACAACAATTTTGAAATTTTGCGAATTTTACTTTTCTTTTCATGATGAATTCTCGACAACCAATACATCAATTAATTCGATGGATTTATCTAACGCCGATATTTGACGGTGTTGGCAGACGTGAGTAGGCGTGGTAATTAATACCCTGCGATGCGTCAGTTGGCGAATAGCAAGTTCACTAGGTTTACTTCGAACACTGGGTTAAAAACATTAAACAAACAGAAATTCGTACTACTACACTGTGCTTGTTGACTGATCAAGTTGTTTCAATATTCTCGGTCATTGGTGTCAGAACCCATTGAAATAATGTACGGAATATAAATTGGTAACGTCTCCGTTAATAAGACACACAGAAATTAACGTTCAAAATGAATTATAATTATTCATAAGAAACAATAATATCAGTTAATAATGTCCTTCGAACAAATTGTTTTTGACATTATTGTTGATACTTTTTGTGCAAATTGAGCAAATGGGAAACGTAATTACTTGTTTGCCATTTGTTTATGCAAGTATTCGATTATGAGAAAACTTTCAATTTTTCAAACTGAAGAATAAACCTTTAAACATCGTGGGAATAAAACTGAATTATTCGTAAAATATAAAAACATCGCTTAAAATTAGTTGTGATATAACTAATTTCTTCTTTTAGTTTAATAATTTATAATGATGATGAAACCTACAAGATCGTAGGTTAAGGAATTTATTTATATTATTTGTCAGAACATACATGTGTATTGAGTTTAATTGTGCTAAATAGTAGCAAAGCAATATTGTTCATGGCATATACAATGTAATGGGTATAAATGCCCTTAACACATTCTATGCATTATCAACATTAAAATTACTTAAAGACATATATTTTACAAGACCACAACCGGATAACAGCTTTTCAAATTTTATTTAAAATATAATATTCTAAAATAAACTCATTTCGGAGAGTTAAAAGGTATTAAGCATGAGCAAGATCGAAATACACAGCTCTTTATAGGCAAAGAAAAGTGATAGCAGCATTGCATAATAAAGATTAAACTTATTTCTGAAAATTCTAACGACTACATACGTCTCAAGCCTCGGCCAAATCCCACTAATGTTGATTTATCGATTTGAAAACCCTTCCAGTTGGTCAGCGTTTGATGTGTTTGGCGTGGCATCAGAGTGCTTCATACGCACAGCGGTCGCGAGAAGTATGTGCGTTTTTCATATAATCTGACGGTCGTCGGTCTTATATGTGCTACTAACGCATCGGTGCACCGAAAACACCGGATGATGCATCAAGAACGCTTAGGCCTGCTATCAAGAAAGTTCATAGGTACATTGGTCACGACCGGCAGATGACCCCTATTGACTTTCAGGTCACTAGATCAAAGTTCAAGGTCGTAATGACGAGAAACAGTAAAATGGTTTCCGGATGATCACTCAAGAACGCTAAAGCCTGGGATCAGGAAAGTTCTTAGGGACATTGGTCATGACTGACAGATGACCCCTATTGATTTTCAGGACTCTATGTCAAAGTTCAAGGACACAGTGACCTGAAGAAGGAAAATGGTTTCCGGATGATTACTCAAGAACGCTTAGGCCTGGTATCAGGAAAATTCATAGGGACATTGGTCATGACCGGCAGAATACCCATATTGATTTTCATGTCACTAGGTCAAAGTTCAAGGTCACAGTGACTCGAAGCAGTAAAATGGTGTCCGGGTGATAATTCAAGAACGCTTAAGCATGTGATCAGGAAAGTTCATAGAGACATTGGTCATGACTGACAGATAACCACTATTGATTTTCATGTCACTAGGTCACAGTTCAGGGTCACAGTGACTCGAAGTAGTAAAATGGTTTCCGGATGATTACTCAAGAAAGCTTAACGTATTCACACAATGGCTGCCAATACAACTGACAGCCCATTTGGGGGCGGGGGGGGGGCATGGGTGTTTTACAAACAGCCCTTGTTTATGAAAGCAAGAATACAAAATAAAGTCGACATTTATTGAGAATAAGTTTATACTCGGTTCCCGATTTACTTTTTAACAAGACAAACCAAAGGCAAATTGTTTTGTAGTTTTTCGTTTTGGATAAATAACTTTGGATAACAGATTAAATGAAATATGTTATTTCCAAGAAGTTTGAACCGTAGACATGTAATAACGATAATTAAGTTTTCTATACCAAACAGTTGAATTGTTTTCAAAATACAACAGCAAATGCATATTGCATCTTACTTGCTTTATGTTTTATTGTTATACTGATCGGTTTTAAAAATCTTGATATATTGCGTTCAAAACATGGAAGATACAGGCGTTTAAATGTTTAGGATAAACTGACGCAATTTTGTAGAACTGTATTCATTAATAAACACTCAAACGTGTTAAATGAAAATATTATTATGGTTTAAATGCGAAACTCAGACACTCGGAATGAAACGTTTGAACAATAGTCACGTTCAATCAATGTTAGGATAATCATGGGGAATTTATAAAACGCGGCAGTTAAATAAACAACTTGTGGAGTTGATTGTTTATGTTAGAAGTGGCCATTAAGATTCTGTCATAAAATCTGATCAGAAGGTCGAGCTCTAGTGTGAAAAACGAACTTTATAGGAACTGTTAACAAATTTCTCTGATTTTTTTTAATTATGAAGCTGGACACAAGAAACCTTTTACGGAATTTTACATGAGTGTAAGATTTTAAGATTTGTATAGTCTCACAAAGGTGTATTATTTAAGCGATTTAACAGTATAAACAACTACAACAAAATCCTAAGTTCCAGTTTCAAATCCGTTTTATTAAACACGATTGATACAGCAGTTTTGATTTATAATTTTATGGACAGTAATAATATAAACAACGCTCGAGAAAGCATAGATTATACAAATACGTTTTATTGTTTCAGATAGAACGACAATTCCTCTTCTTGATTCGTATTTTGTCAACTGGAGTTTATATTCTTCATTGAACAGTTATCTGCAATACAGTTCTAATCTAGCATTGTATTATATTATCATTATCCGTTAACTGTGAACGCTATAAAATGGCTTTATATAAAGTGGTTGTTTTCGTTCTCACCAATCAAATACTGAGAGCAAACAGTCGGCACATGGCTGGAGCGTCTGTGAACGAAAATCTACACGTGTTTGAAGACAACACGGATGATACTACAGACACCTATTGGTTAGATTCAATGACATGGAAGAAGGATGCAGTACGTAAGCATATGGTGGGACCTAAGACACCAAACTACTGCTCCGTGTGTACATGCTCACAATATAATGAGCGTCTGTACGTGGATTGCACTGATAAAGGTCTCGAAAATGCGTTCGATGATATTAGTCGAAAAACTGTTGACCTTGATTACACAAGGAATTATATTTCAAATGTCGTCTATGACAATTTTCGTGGCTTGACACTATTGAAAGTCCTGAAGCTGTCTTATAATAAAATACGGCAAATAGCCAAAGATGCATTTAGGGACCTTACAAGTCTTACAGATTTATATATAGACAACAACAATATTATTACGTTGCAAATAGGTATTCCTGAAGGAACATTTGATTCTTTGATAAATCTTCGTCTGCTTGTCATGCATGGAAATGTGTACGTGTATATAAGCGATGCTTCCAGGCTTAACGGGCGGACATTTCAGCCATTGAAAAATTTAAAGTTTCTTGTCATCGACGGGTTCAGAAAGTTAAAATTTGATTACCACTTTCTTAATACGCGTTTGTCCTCCTTAATACTAAAAGGGCCTCCTTGTGGATGTTTATTAAACGTTGTAGATGATGATATATTTGATGGTTTGCTGCATCTTCAAAATCTCTCCATGAGGCATTGTAACATATCATCACTTTCGCCGGTAGCTCTTTCACGTCTGAAATCATTGCGATACCTTGATATTTCAAAGAATTATCACTTGGGAATGCAGCACGTGTTAGGTCCTATTGCGAAAGCTTTAATGGATAGTAATATTAAAATACTGAAAATGAACTTAGTATCAGACCCTTATCAGGTAGGTAATAGATTAGATAATGAAAATTTGTTTTACATTAATCAACTAAATTTAACGGAATTGTATATGGATTCAAACTCTATTGAAATAATAGATTTTCACAATCCACTTTTTTCAAAATATTCCACTCTGAAAGTATTGAGTTTAAAATAAAACTCTCTTTTTTATAATCAATATGTCTATATGCTTGTATGGACTAATCCTAGCATTGAAGTGCTAGATTTCGGATATCAATTTCAGTTAAAGAATATTATACATTTCCCTGTAGAAAAACCTCGTCGCAGAACGATAGAATATTTAAATGATTCAAATTTAAACCTAAAGAAATTTATATTTACCGGCACGAAATCTTCTGTACATTTATTAAAATTTGCATACTCTGAAAATGTTATAGAATATATTGACATTTCCTGTAATTATATCAACAAAATATTGGAACTGCCATCTTTATTGTTTTTAACATTTCTTAATCTTTCGAGCAACTCTATCGAAACATTGTCAGAATCAGTATTTAGAGAAACGCCATCTTTAAAATACCTGGAAATACAAGATAATATCCTTGGTTTCGAATTAGGATCTGACAAAGCAGTGAATATGTTTGTACCTCTAAAACATCTAAAAACCATTAATATGTCAAAGAATAGAATTTACAGTTTAACAAGTTTGCTTTTCTCCCAATGCGTCAGTTTACAAAAAATCGATCTTTCTGAAAATTACCTTGACATCTTTGACCTTAATTTACATAATTTAAGAAATTTGTCAGTCCTGAATCTGAGAAATAATCGGCTTCAAACTTTATCTGAACCCGTTCGAGTATATCTGTCTGACATGACATCGGCACATGCAGTAATTGTTAACTTGCAGGACAATAAATTAGCGTGTAATTGCGATAACATCGAATTCTTGAGATGGCTGTTAACAACAAATGTTTCTGTAACAGAAAAGAACTTTTATAATTGTTACTATAATAATGCTAGTAGATCTCGCATTGAGTCAAGTACAACTGACGCTCTAGTCACTCAGTGCTATACTTATTTATCCTTAATTACATCACTTACAGCAATTATCTCAGTCTTTGTCGTAATCAATATATCGGCAATTATATTTAGGTACCGCTGGCATATTGTATATTGGTACTACAATGTCGTGAAACGTCGAGATATTACTATGAATGCACGACAGGACATGTTTCAGTATGATGCGTATTTATCCTATGACGATCATGAGACCAGTTTAGTTGTAAGGACTATACACACAAAGCTTGAAGTTGATTCCAACCTGCGACTGAATATTCGAGATCGCGACTTTCCACTTGGTGATATCAATGCTCTGAATATCGTCGAAGCAATCAGCTCGAGCAGAAAAACAATTTTGCTTCTAAGCAGACATTCTCTTAAGAACAAATGGTGTAGGTTTGAAATAAACATTGCTATCATTGAAGCCATTACCACGAATCGACCGGTTACTGTAATTGTGTACGTGGAAGATATTCCAGCTCGCTTTCTACCGAAGGAAGTAAGTAAACTTCTGCAAGATTCACCGGTTTTAGATTTTCCAAAGGACACAGATGCTTCCCAAAACGCGTTTTGGAACAGTTTGAAGGACTGCATTAGCCGGTGACGAAAAAGTGTATATTTGGGTATACAAATGATAATTGTATTTACAATAAAATGTACATACATGAAAACAAAAAATTTGGACATGGGGAATGTTTGCAGTCATATTGGGGCTTGCAATTGTTCTTGTCACTAGTTTGTGCGTTTTGTTTACAAAGACAAAATTGTATTGTATTAGAATGGTCTTATTAGAATTTTAATCTGCAGTATATCACTGATGTTATATTATGTTTCAATCAATTGACTAAATTTTAGACTATCTAATACATTATTGACAGTCTTGCAGTCACATATTTCAAGAGACAACACAAAACGGACAAACAGTGTACATGGTGATTTTGATAGCATAATTATTATTGAATGTGCAATAACATAATTATTAGTGAATGTGCAATATCCAAACACTTAATCATGGATAATAACTACATTGTATGTTTTAATTATTATATTTTACGAGATCCCTGATCCTATAAGTGCGATATCATATTAAGTGCATATGCGCTTAGAAGATTCTTTTGTATGCTCGACCAATACATTCAATAATGAAATTGTACCTGGATTTTCCTGATGATTGTACAGTGTTTTTTATTTGATCTTCTTATTATTGTTTTTATCAAATAAAAAATATTTTTTATACTATGTATAATACTAAAAATTCCAATTTTTGAATATTCCACATATTGATTTTAAATGACATTGTATGATTACTAATATTATATATGAGGACAGTGGAATAAAACAAATCCCATCTTTTAATTTCTCGTATCTGATGATATCTTAATTGATAGGTGGGGTCGATCGTATCGGACAAATGATTAACACATTTTTCGTAATGCCACCAACTAAAATAACATTATTTGAATGTGTTCTTGTTATTTATTACCGTATGTCGTTTCTATAATAAAATTTTGACAAATAAGAAGACTAATATTGACATTACTTAAAACGTTTGTCTACATAAAATATTTTCTCGTCAGATTAATGAAGATATTAACAATTTGAATAATGTATAATATATGTTAATGAATGAAAATAATTCAGAAAGAAAATACATTAGTATAAGATGACCATAAGTCAGTCATATGATTATGTTTATATGTTCCACGTGATTTCATGTAAAAAAGTCTTTCGATATAATCTTTTTACGGCCAGCATCGAGCCTTAACAATACAATGACATAAAATTGTTTAGAAAATATTTAATAACGTATAAAGGACATTTGAATCCAAATTAATAACGGCAGAAATGAAATTTTAATAATTACCAAATATTAATAACGTTGGAACTGTCTGAGTTTCGTTGTCGATTGGTTTTGAAACACACACAGATAATACAGTATTTTATTTTCATATAAACTGTGCCACACACAAATATAATTGTATGAAATAATATGTTCAACTAACTATTCTAGTAAGGTCATATTACTAATTCAATATATCTTTAAAAAAAACTTACCCCACCCACTATGCTATTTAATAACCCAGCATGTAGGACGAAATTTCTTTTACTAAATTATTTATTGAAGGGTAGCTTTCTCTAGTTATACTGCTTCACACAGCGTCGTTAACAGACGTTATGTCTGTTATGACGGTAAAATCCATCAAAGGTGCATTTCGTTCTTCCGCTGCCCGTTTATTTAAGCGCTGTTATGGTTATTCAGATGAATTTGACATCATTTAAATAAGAACGCAACAAAAAATCACAGTGGTTCATTTTCTTCTACCTTGACGCAATCCTTGCTATAATTATACTTATATCATCAGGGGCATCACTGAAAACAACTGTCGTAGTTGACATTTCGACACTTACGGTTGACGGAGATTTTACTGATTTAGCAGATGTGTCTATGGATCGGTTTGCGATCAGTCAAACATATATGGTTAGATTTTTTTTTAAGTATAACTATTTTGAATAGTTTGCGTCTGAACAGTGTTCTAAACATACGCGTTCATGTAATGGACAGTGAACCTTGAGACTAAGACATACATTTGATTATTACGCAATACGCTAAATTCACAATGCTTCAGTTGACGTCAAAAATTAAATATCCACAAAAACTAATGCTGCTTGTCAGCTTTATTGTAACGAACTACTTGTAAGAGGGAAATTATTTCTACCAGACAAAAATAACAAAGGTATTTTTAAGTTTATGTAGATTGTATTGTTTTAAACAGAAAGATTTTACAAACTTTATCAGTATATGCTGAATATGTTCTCTCGAATTTTTACGTTTGTGAACACGTTTAAGAACATCACTGTACAATTATGAGTGGGAAAGACCTTTTTACGTATCAATTTTCAATAAACATTCTATTTATAAACTTTAGTGCTGCACTTTGAGTAGAATCTATCAAACGTCTTTCATAGATCGTTATGGAAGAAGTATAGTTTTAATAGTTTCTAATTAAGTTTAAGTTTACGGTCGTTGAAATTGTTAATTCAGGAACGAGGGTATATAGAGCAAACTATAAACTTAACAATGTTCTTGTCAGAAAAAAAAAACACGTCCTGACACAAAAATACATTGACGTGGTCTGTAGTCGATCGTCTAGCGAGGTTATTCAATTGAACATGAGTTTGATACATCAATACAAAAGGCTTCCTAGGGACGGGACTAGTTGTACGTGGGGACAACTGGGTCATCCGTGGTAGTCCTCTGTTTGTTTAAATCATGTTGCTGAGGCCAAAATTGGCCCGTCCTGAGTTAACTGGTTTTCCTTATATTTATATAATGAAAACTTCAAACTTTTCGCCGAAACTTGCAAGCTAATTGTAATTTAACATCGGGTAGTGGTCCTGTACACAGTTGGTTCTAATCATCTTCCATGCCCAAGTGGTCAAAATATTAATACATATATACGTAGTATATCGTTTTTGGTTTGTCACATCATTTAATGGACCTCTACAAAGTTTGCAAAAAATCTCAATCGAACTAAGTGTTTTATTATTTTCCGTCTCTGTTCTTATACACAACACGAGTGGTATTTGTTTCTATTGTTAACTACTTCTGATTCATCGAATCAGCGGACAGTAATTAAGAATTACTTTCGCAACAAATATTCACTGCTGTTGCAGTTTCTGTTACTATCTGTCTTGTAATTATTATCCGGTTTGTGTTTCCATGTTGAAAACATTTGAATAAACCGACAAGTTAAATAGCAAATGACCCAAATCATTTATTGTATTATAACTAATTTGTTACAACTCAGTTACTGTTTGTATCGCCATTTTTATTATTAAATGTCTCACTGCATATTTCCCTACCCATCTTTAATAAAAAATATTGTGTACTTTAATACTTTAGTTTCATAGCATGTTATGTGGTGCAATATAAGTGTTTTCTTAATCACGCTACTTAATGCCTCGGTCACACTGTCACGAATCAGAGCTACGAACGAGCTACGAATACTTTTGGCACAGTTCGTAGCTATCCTTACTGGACCGTGGCTCTCCGTACTTGATCCGTGATCAGTCGTAGTTGTTTTTGGATGTCCGTAGCGACTCTTGACAAATTTTGAACATGTTCAAAAACTTGCTACGAATTTATCGACCGTAGCGTATCCGTAGCAGTCCGTACCTTTTCGTAGGCCCAAAGATTTTCTACGGATTGATACGAAGAACTACGGAGCGGTACGGTTACGCTACGTATTAGCTACGATTATTCCACGGATATACTACGGAAAGCCACGGTTGTATTACGTTGTACTACGGATAGGCAGGAATTTGCACGATCTTTTACGATGTACTACATTTTAGCACGAAATGGTACGGACATGTACGGTCCACTACAATAAATTGCTACTGAAATTCATCTTTGAAATTATAAAGCAACCGTACATGCATTTGTTCACAATCATGAACCGCAAGTCCATTGCGTTTGCGATAATTGTTACACTTGGATATTGATATGGCACAAAATGCAGAGGCCGTAGTCGAGCTGCTTGACGATGTGCACAGAGGTACTTATGATTAAATATCATATAACTAGTATAGCTTTGTGCTAAAGGTTACGTATTTTGAAAATAGTAGAATTTGAACCTACTAGTAATACATTTTTTTATTTTATTTTTTTCTTGCAGGCAAGTGTCTGCCTCATATGCCTTTTGAATCTTGCTCTTACTTTTACGTGATTTAATACTTGTTAAGTTAATAGCCGACATAATAAAATACAAAATTAATCATACTTTCCTAAGCATAATCTATATTTGTACATCAATAATTACATACTTTATCAGGTCAGAGAAGAAAAAGGAGGCGGTGGATAAGAGACTGGCTTTTAAGACGACCCGGCTGTTGGTTTTGGATGGAGGAGGTAGACTCTCCCCCAGACACGGCTGATTCCATTATTTCTGTTACGCGCTGTTGCTGCCGCTTGCATGTTCTCGTTTGGGGAGGCATTATGTGTATGACAATACAAGAGGCTGTGGGCGCAATGTTCAATCGTAATTCGTTCCTACATGTCCGTATCAGCCCGTCGCGATTTCCACTGCTTCGTAGCGGACCGTTCTAGTTCGTACTTAATCGTACCAGATCATAGCGGATTCGTAGTTTGATCGTACCGATTCGTAGCGCTCCGTACTAAATCGCGTCGATCAGAAGCAGTCCGTAACTTTCCTTGTTCGTTTTCCAACATTTTGATGGTAGATTCGTTGTGCTCCGTACTGAAATCGTAGTGGCCTACGAATTTTGACAATTTCGTAGTCATTCGTAGCCGATTGAATCGTAGCTCATTCGTAGCTCTGATTCGTGACAGTGTGACCGAGGCAAAATGTAGCATAAATGTAATGCTGTACGAAAAACCCTACGACCAACTTAATTCAATTATTGTCAAGAGGATGGGTTGTGGTGGTGGCTGATATACGAGATAATAGAATGTTCATAAACTATTTTCAGTTATAATTTAATGAATTAAATGCATTCTGTGACGTCTCGACCTTATTCTGATGTGAACGTTTGTTTAAGCATTCTTTTTACCGTCTTTTAAGATGATGCATGTTTCCGAGGGCGGTAATTAGTGCATTTTTCTTTGCAGATTATGTCATTTTGAACTTTAAAATAGAGGAGGACTGAGATACTATTCGCCATTCATGGACCACATTAGTTTGAATGTAGAATAAGTCAGAAAGAATCCTTCAACCGCAGATAAAGACACATGAACGAAACAAAAAATGTACAGCGGATGTTTGTGTTTTTATATATATATAAAGACTGTATAAACAAATTTTAGATATAATTGATATAAGAGCTACTTTATTAATGAAATGATATCCGTACATCCAAAATCTCGAAGGTCAAGTAATTTAACAACAAACTTGTGGAAGGTTTTCCTTCAATACCTTTGTTTAAAATGACGCATACGGTCTTGAAACGAAAAAAAACGAGGAAAAAAACGAGGAAAGCTCGTATGGTAGGCTCATACCGTAGGGAGTATTCCTTTTAAGAAAATATAAATACAAAGTGGCTTGGCCAGCGAAGTTACTTTTAAGCGAAAATCATTAAAACGACGCCATTTTGAAAGTCAGTTCCAATTAACTTCACCTAAAACCAGTAACCTACCGTTTACGCATACGCCCCCCCCCCCCCCACCTGGTAATCTGACTTATTGCAAAAATGCATACTAAGTATTAAGCAAATAATCTCTTAAAGTAACATTACTATTCAAAATCAACGAAAATTTCGTACAAGTGTTCGTAAAATAAACTTAACCAATTAAAAATCAGTGTTCTTTATGGCAATTGCCGAAATTTCAACGTCAGATGTGGTCTGGTAAAATAGATGTTTGTAGATACAAAATGCTCGTTTTTATTATTGTTTTGCATATCTGTTCATACGACACATGAACACTTAAATGGTGTTCCTGTGTCGTATGAATAGATATATTCGCGGGAATTAATTGTGGCCACAAATAAATAAAAACGAGCATTTTGTATCAACAAAAATCTATGTAATCATACCACATCTAGCGTTGAAATTTTGGCTATTGCTATACGGAACACTGATTGTTAAGGTGTTAACTTTATTTTACGAAATACTTAACGAAATGTTCGTTGATTTTGAGCGTTATAGAGACTTTAATTGCGATTTAATATTTCATAATAGAGACTTTCAATTGCGAAATTAAGATTGACTAACAATGTTGTATTTACGACATAGAAAGTTGTTTAAAACGAGATACTACGTCGTAATTATGAGATAAACAGTCGTTATTACAGTATTTAAGGTCGTTATTACGAAATATGAATCGTAATTACGAGATATCGAGGCTAGCGTTTCATAACCAAAACAAGAGCATTAATATTAATTTCTGAACATACGTTATTCCATAAATGTGTGCACAATGACGTCATACACACAAATGATTATAGGAGAAATCATACTCTACAAATCAAAAACTGCGGTCAAAATAATGACCATTGACAAAATATATTAATGATGGTGTTGTTTTAATTGTGATTATATACGTTCTTATTAGGTAATAAACTAATAATCGCATCAAAAATTTGATTCTTTAATTATCGAACAATTTTGTTTTGTTTAGGTAAGCAAGTCCATATTTATATTAAATCGTTTGTAAACGATGAAGCACAACGAAACCAGTTAATGGTATAAGATCACATCACACATATCAGGTCAAACAAACTCGTGGACAAAGTGCCGTATTAGCACCCTGGATGCACATAGGCAATGGCACTTTTGGGGTCCACGCCACTGGCCCCTAGTCGGCAAAGTGCTTACATGTGCGCCGATTCCCATTCGATTCCACTCGTTTAACTAAGCGAAACAATACGGTTTTGCAAATTATTAATGATTGTCACTTGGTAAAAAAATGTCTAGATCTTATTCGAAAAGTAACGTTGATGGTCCCCTGAAAGTCCTACTCTGCCTAGTGGGTAATTCGGGATTTAGTGGACCTGTTCAGATCTCCATTTAATGCGAACCTTAAAAAAACGCATCAAGTAAAATAGAGTTGATAACGTACTTGAATGTTTGGGTTTATGATCGGTATCTTATTGCCTCATAGGATGTATTGGACTTTAAAAATGATAATTTGCCATTTTGCTGACTGTCCTTAATGAAAGATATTGCGTACCAAATAGGAGACTATAAATGACAAGTTCGGGTACCGGGTATATTGTATCCACAATTAGGAAGAAAAGAGGTGCGTGAAGTTGACACTGACATCGACAATCGACATTCGAATATCGAGCTGTGGCGAATGTCGAGCCAGCTCTGACATCGATATTCGGCAAAAGTCCCGAATATCGAGCTGGGACGAAAGTCGAGCCAGCTCTGACATCGAAAGTTAGCAAAAGTCCCGAATATCGAGCTGGGGCGAATGTCGAGTCAGCTCTGACATCAACATTCGGCACTAGTCCCGAATATCGCGCTGGGACAAATGTCGAGCCAGCTTTAACATCGACATTCGGCAAAAAACCCGAATATCGAGCTGGAACGAATGTCGAGCCAGCTGACATCGATATTCGGCACTTGTTCCGAATATCGAGCTGGGGCGAATGTCGAGTCAGCTCTGACATCGACATTCGGCAAAATTTCCGAATATCAAGCTGACGCGAATATCGAGCCAGCTCTAACATCGACATTCGGCACTAATCCCGAATATCGAGCTGGTACGAATGTCGAGCCAGCTCTGACATCGATATTCGGCACTTGTCCCGAATATCGAGCTGGAGCAAATGTCGAGCCAGCTGTGACATCGACATTCGGCACTAGTAACGAATATCAAGCTGGGACGATTGTCGAGCCAGCTCTGACATCGACATTCTACATAAGTCCCGATTATCGAGCTGGGGCAAATGTCGAGCCAGCTCTGACATCGACATTCGGCAAAACCCCCGAATATCGAGCTGAGGCGAATGTCGAGCCAGGTCTGACATCGACATTCTGCACTAGTCCCGAATATCGAGCTGGTGCGAATGTCGAGCCTGCTCTGAAGTTGATATTCTGCAAAAGTCCCGAATATCGAACTGGGACGAATGTCGAGCCAGCTCTGTCATCGACATTAGGTACTAGTACCGAAAATCGAGCTGGAACGAATGTCGAGCCAGCTCTGACATTGACATTCAGCATGTGTACCGAATATCAAGCTGGGACGAATGTCGAAAAGGCTCTTACATCGACATTCTACAAAAGTCCCGAATATCGAGCTGGGGCGAATGTCTAGCCAGCTTTGACATCCACATTCGGAATTAGTCCCGAATATGGAACTGGGGCAATTGACGAGCCAGCTCTGACATCGTCATTCGGAATAAGTACCGATTATCAAGCTGGAGTGAATGTCGAGCGAGCTCTGTCATCGACATTCTGCACTAGTCCCAAATATCGAGCTGGGGCGAATGTCTAGCCTGCTCTGACATCGGCATTCGGCTTTAGTGCCGAATATCGAGTTGGAAATGTCGAACCAGCTCTGACAACGACATTCGGCAAAAACCTCGAATATCGAGCTGGGGCAAATGTTTAGTCAGCTCTGACATCGACATTCGGCAAAAGTCCTGAATATCGAACTGGGACAAATGTCGAGCCAGCTCCGACTTCGTCATTCGGCATTAGTACTGAATATCAAGCTGGAGTATATGTCAAGTCAGCTCTGATATCGATATTCGGCACTTGTCCCTAATATCGAGCTAGGGCGAATGTCTAGCCTTCTCTGACATCGACATTCGGCATTAGAACCAAAATCGAGCTGGAGCGAATGTCGAGCCAGCTCCGACATTGAAATTCGGCACTTGTTCCGAATTTGAGCTGGGACGAATGTCGAGCAAGCTCTGACATCGACATTCTACAAATGTCCCGAATATCGAGTTGGGGCGAATGACTAGCCAGCTATGACATCGATATTCAGCATTAGTCCCGGATATTCTTCTGGGGCGAATGTCGAGCCAGCTCTGACATCGTCATTCGGCATTAGTCCCAAACATCGAGCTGGAGTGAAAGTCGAGTCAGCTCTGACATCGACATTCGGCAAAAGCCCCTAATATCGAGCTCTGACGAATGTCGAGCCAGCTCTGACATCAACATTCGGCAAAAGTTCCGAATATCGAGCTGAGGCGATTATCGAACCAGCTCTAACATCGACAAATCGGCAAAAGTCCCGAATATCGAGCTATGGCGAATGTCGAGCCAGCTCTGACACCGACATTCGGTACTGGTCCAGAATATAGAGCTGAGGCGAATGTTGAGCCAGTTCTGACATCGACGTTCGGCAAAAGTCCCGAATATCGAGCTGGAACATATGTCGCGCGAGTTCTGAAATTGACATTTGGCAAAAGTACCGAATATCGAGCTGTGACGATTTTCGAGCCAGTTCTGACATGGACATTCGGCAAAAGTCCCGAAAATCGAGTTGGGGCGAATGTCGAGCTAGCTCTGACATCTAAATTCGGCATAAGTCCCGAATATCAAGCTAGATTGAATGTCGAGCCAGCTCTGACATAAACATTGGCACCAATCCCGAATATGGAGCTGGGGCGAATGTCTAGCCAGCTCTGAAATCGACCTTCGGCACAAGTCCCGAATATCAAGCAGGGGAGAATGTCGAGCCAGCTCTGACTCGTCATACGGCATTAGTCCCGAATATCGAGTTGGAGTGAATGTCGGGCCAGCTCTGACATCGACATTCGGCATTGGTCATGTATATCGAGCTGGGGCGAATGTCTAGCCAGCTCTGAAATCGACATTCGGCACTAGTCCCGAATATCGAGCTGGTGCGAATGTCTAGCCAGCTCTGACATCGACGTTCGGCAAAAACCCCGAATATCGAGCTGGGGCGAATGTCGAGCCATCTCTGACATCGACACTCGGAAAAAGTCCCAAATATCGAGCTGGGGCGAATGTTTAGCCAGCTTTGACATCAAAATTTGGCACTAGTCCCGAATATCGAGCTGGGGCAAACGTCTAGCCAGCCCTGATGTCGACATTCGACCCTGGTCCCGAAAATCGAGCTGGGGCGAATGTCGAGCCAGCTCTGACATCGACATTCGGCACTAGCCCCGAATATCGAGCTGGGGCGAATGTCGAGCCAGTTCTGACATCGTCATTCGGCATTAGTCCCGAATATCGAGCTGGAATGAAATTCGTGCCAGCTCTGACATCGTCATTCGGCACTAGTCCAGAATATCGAGCTGCGGCGATCGTCTAGCCAGCTCTCATATCGACATTCGGCACTAGTCTCGAATATCGAGTTGGGGCGAATTTCGAGCCAGCTCTGACATCGACATTCGGCGTTAGTCCCGAATATCGAACTGGGGCTAATGCCGAGCCAGCTCTGACATCGTCATTCGGCATACGTCCCGAATATCGAGCTGGAATGAAAGTCGAGCAAGCTCTGACATCGTCATTCGGCACTAGTCCCGAATATCTAAATGGGGCGAATTTCAAGCTAGCTCTGACATCGACATTCGGCATCAGTACCGAATATCGAGCTGGGGCGAATGTCAAGCCAGCTCTGACATCGATATTCTGCACTGGTCCCGAATATAGAGCTGGGGCGAATGTCGAGCCAGCTCTGACATCGATATTTGGCACTAGTCCTGAATATCGAGCTGGAGCGAATGTAGAGCCAGCTCTGACATCGACATTCGGCTCTAGTCCCGAATATCGGGCTGGGGCGAATGTCTAGCCAGATCTTACATCGAAATTCGGCAAAAGTACCGAATATCAAGCTGGAACGAAAGTTGAGCCAGCTCTGACATTTACATCCGGCAAAAGTCCCGTATATTGAGCTGTGGCGAATGTCGAGCCAGCTCTGACATCGTTATTCGGCATTAGCCCCGAATATCAAGCTGGAGTGAATGTCGAGCCAGCTTTGAAATCAAAAATCGGCACTAGTCCCGAATATCGAGCTGGGTCGAATTTAGAGCTGGCTCTACATTCGCCCATGCTCGATATTCGGGATTGGTGCCGAATGTCGATGTCAGATCTGGCTCGACATTATTTCCAGCTTGATATTCGGGACTCATGCCGAATTAAGATGTCAGAGCTGGTTCGACATTCGCCCATACTCGATTTTCAGGACTTTTGCCGAATGTCGATGCCAGAGCTGGCTTGACATTCGCCCCAGCTAGATATTCGGAACTAGTGCCGAATGTCGATGTCAGAGCTGGCTCGACATTTGCCCCAGCTCGATATTCGGGACTTTTGCCGAATGTCGATGTCAGAGCTGGTACGACATTCGCCCCAGTTCGATAATCGGGACTTACGCCGAATGTCGATGTCAGAGCTGGCTCGAAATTCGCCCCAACTCGATATTCGGGACTATTGCCGAATGTCGATGTCAGAGCTACCTAAACATTTGCCCCAACCCAATATTCGGGACTTTTGCCGAATGTGGATGTCAGAGCTGGCTCAACATTCGCCCCAACTCGATTTTCGGGACTAGTGCCGAATGTCGATATCAGAGCTGGCTCGACATTCGCTCCAGCTCGATATTCGGGATTAGTGGCTAATGTCGATGTCAGAGCTGGCTCTACATTCGCCCCAGTCCGATATTCGGGACCTGTGCCGAATGTGGATGTCAGAGCTGGCTCGACATTCGCCCCAGCTCGAAATTCGTGACTAGCGCCGAATGTCGGTGTCAGAGCTGGCTCGACATTCGCCCCTGCTCGATATTCGGGACTTTTGCCGAATGTCGAAGTAAGAGCTGTCACGACATTCACCCCAGCTCGCTATTCGGGACTATGTCAGAGCTGGCTATACATTCGCCACAGCTCGATATTTGGGACTTTTGCCTAATGTCGATGTCACAGCTGGCTCGACATTCGCCCCAGCTCGATATTCGGGACTAGTGCCGAATGTCGATGTCCGAGCTGGCTCGACATTCGCCCCATCTCGATATTCGGTACATTCGCCGGATGTCGATGTCAGAGCTAGCTCGACATCCGTCCCAGCTCGATATTTGGGACTTTTGCCAAATGTCGATGCCAGAGCTGACTCGACATTCGTCCAAGCTCGATATTCGGGACGTTTGCCGAATGTCGATGTCAGAGCTGGCTAGACATTCGCCCCAGGTCGATATTTGGGACTTTTGCCGAATGTCGATGTCCGAGCTGGCTCGACATTCGCCCCAGCTTGATATTCGGGACTAGTGCCGAATGTGGATGTCAGAGCTGGCTTGAAATTCGCCCCATCTCGATATTAGGGACTTTCGCCGAATGTCGATGTCAGGGCTGGCTCGTTATTCGTCCCAGCTCGATATTCTGGACTTTTCCGAATGTCGATGTTAGAGATGGTTCGACATTCGAACCAGCTCGATATTCGAATGTTGATTGTCGATGTCAGTGCCAACTTCAAGCCCCTGTACTTTTACAGCCAGTTTTTTTCAAAAATTTCATTAAATAAAAAACAAAATTGCAACAACGAAACGTATTTTCTTTTTTTAATGCAAGAAAAGTATGCATTTTAGAATAGTCATCGATCACATGTACATTTTTATTATAACTAAATTGTATGTACGATGAACACTCAGAAACAACTGTTAATACGTCAAACTCATACGTTGTTCCGCTATTGATAAGGGTAAAGTACATTACCAAAACCATTGAGGATCTGACGATCGGGGAATACAGCCTAAAATAATACAATTAGAATACTGCTTCAACCGTTAGAGCTGTGATCTAGTTTTATGTATTTAATTCAATAAGTCCACAAATACTAATGATTGTTTGACAAATGTGCAATCAAAAGAAGTTTGCAATAACCAGATTAGTTCATCGGATGATGTAACATGGACTCTTTGTTGTTGATATGCATCATAATATCCTTTCCAATTGGATAGTAGGTGGAAGTGTAAGTGGAGGTAAATATTATCGTTTAGATTAAAACATAAAAGCTTATTTAGGCATTGCACTAAAATGCATGTTACATATTAAGCCGCGCTCACAATTGGGATGCTTATACCTTAAGTCGAGCCTAAGTCAAGACGAACAACGACCATGCGTCTTTCCCCCTATCACACGGTGACCACAACCGATCGCTAAAGCTGATACGTCGGTCGTGCGTCAAACACCCATCGTATATCGCACCTTGTGTCGTGCGTAAAATATACGTCCAATGCACGTTGTTTAACTCTCAATATCGCACAGCGAGAGAAGAGAATCCGGAAACCATTTTACTGCTCCAGGTCACTGTGACCTTGATGTTTGACCTAGTGACCTGAAAATCAAAAGGTGTCATCTGCTGGTCAGGACCATTGTTCCGGATCCTAGTCCTAAGCATTCGTGAGTTATCATCCGGAAAACATTTGGTGAACGGACCGACCGACGGACCGATCGACCGACATGTGCAAAACAATATAGCCCCTCTTCTTCGAAGGTGGGCATAAAAAACGCAGCAAATGTTTACATGGAGTTGCGATGACTGAATATATTTCTATTTAAATAATTAATCCTTATAAATCCGAAAATAATGCCCTACGTGGGGGATTGAAGTAATGCGATTTTTGAACGCGTGGTATTAAATTAATTGATACAATTTGGAGTTACGAGCAATTTCCATTTTTTCATTAAAATGTAATACTACAAAGCATTTAAGAACAATATGTTGTGTGCATGTTAAATCGATAAATCAATTTCACCCAGCAAGCCATCTCCAAATTACTCAGGCGCACTATAAACATAGCTTCCCCGAGTAATGTATTTAGATTTACGGAGTCGTATATACAAATAAGGCGTAACAATTGAAACAATCGCCGGATAAATCAAATTAGTGTTGTTAAGGAAATAATATGCATGGAACAAGTTCATTAAATGAAACGCCATTACTAATGCCTTTTGTATGGGATGTTGACCTAAGGGCAGTGGCGGTGTATGGGATGTTGACCTAAGGATATAGTACCAGAAAGGCCGTTTACCAAGAAGGCCTTCCCAAAAAAGGCCGAAACAAAAAAGGCCGCATAAGTTAACCAAAAAAGGCCTCATGGTGTACCAGAAAGGCCATACAGTATGTTTTATTATCATTGAATAGTTATGCTAAATATCGTTATCATATCTATTAAATAGAAGTAACTTTTTTATTAGTCTACTTAAAAGCCTTTAATTTTATAATCAAAGTCGGCATAATTATCGCCAATTATCATTTTTCTGTTTGCATCTAAAAGTGCAACAAATGAGTAATGAAGGTGTTGTAAACTTACGTGTATATAAGATCCAGAATTGTTGAGAAATATATAACCCGTTCATGTGTCAAAGTGGACTATAGTAGTTGCTATTCATTATATTGGAAAGTATACCAGACTTTATTTGGCGTTTAAGATATAGTGTTTTTAAATCGTGTAAATTATACGTATTTCTTCACGAGTGTTAATGTATTGTGTGTTGACATGGTGTGATTGTTGTGGTATGGCCTCCTATCCTTGTATAGGATGCGGTCAGCGCCAGCACGCAGTAGAGTGCGACTGGTGCAACCGATGGCAAAGATAAATAAATTTATTATATAAGAAGACGAAGAACGTTTTATTCAAATACGATATTACACATATCTACAATGCATTAGGTCAAAGTGACCCATGAGCATTGTAATAATCGTTTAACATAATCAATGTCGTCAAAAAAAATAGCATACACAATATATAGTGTACAACTTTATTCTGAATTGCTATGTAAAACAATAAAATAAATTAAATTAAATATACGCATATTGATTAGTGACTGCTTAAAGACCAATATTAACATATATAATTAAGTACATAATATATTATTATATATTATTAATTTCCTTTTAAACCATTTTGTGCAATGTTTAAAATATAAGAAGTTGAAAGAATTTTCATTTACAAAAAAGAAATCGCTAATCAGACCGGGTATCCAAGTGTCAATGGTCATTCACATTTCGCGGCATCTGTTTTGATAACGGATTTATAGTAGAAAGCCCACATATGATATAAAATGACACGTATCGGCACCTATTGATAATTACTTGCGCATTTTAAAATAGTTTCTTAACTTTTAACGATATAAAACTAGCTACATTAAATTCCGAAGACTTAAACAGCAAGTAATACAAATGCTTTATTCTATGTGATATTATTATCCCCACGCTTTTTGAAAAGCGTGGGGATATTGTAGTTATCTCCGCCGTCTGTCCGTCCGTCCGTCCGTCCTGGCCACTATTATCTACTACACTATTAGCACTAAAACCTTGAAACTTACACACATGGTAGCTATGAGCATATGTGCGACGGTGCACTATTCGATCGAATTTTGATCTGACCCCTGAGTCAAAAGTTATGGGGGTTGGGGTGGGGCCGGGTCAGAGATTTTCCTGCGACTGCGATTCGAAAAAGGCTCATGACTACTGTGTCCCTTCAGATATTGCTTTCATATTTGGTATGCATGCGTATCTGGACAAGACCTTTCCAATGGCATAACATTTTTGACCCCTGTGACCTTGACCTTGAACTTTCGGTCAGCTTTAAGGTTTCGAAATCTACGACCGCGATTCGAAAAAGTCTCATACCTACTGTGTCCCTCCAGAAATTGCTTTCATATTTGGTATTCATGTTTATCTGGACAAGGCCTTTTCATGCGCATAATTTTTTTTACCCCTGTGAACTTGACCTTGAACTCGGGCCAGTTTTCAGATTTTAAAATCTGCGACCGCGATTCGAAAAAGGCTCAAAACTTCTGTGTCTCTTTAGATATTGCTTTCATATTTGGTATGCATGTGTATCTGGACAATACCTTTCCATGCGCATACAATTTTTTAACCCAGTGACCTTGACCTTGAACTTGGTGTCGGTTTTCAGGTTTCAAAATCTGCGACCGCGATTCGAAAAAAGTCTCATAACTACTGTGTCCCTTCAGATATTGCTTTCATTTGGTATGCATGTGTATCCAGACAATACCTATCCATGCGCACACAATTTTTTACCCTTATGACCTTGACCTTGAATTTGTGGTCAGTTTTCAGGTTTCAAAATCTGCGACCGCGATTCGAAAAAGGCTCATATCTACTGTGTCCCTTCAGATATTGCTTTCATATTTGGTATGCATGTATATCTGGACAACACTCTATGGGCATACAAAATGTTTGACCCCTGTGACCTTAACCTTAAACTTGAGGTCAGCGTACAGGTTTCGAAATCTGCGATTGCGATTTGAAAAAGGCTCATACCTGCTGTGTCCCTTCAGATATTGCTTTCATATTTGGTACGCTTGTGTATCTGGACAAGACCTTTCCATGCGCATGAAATTTGTTACCACTGTGACCTTGACCTTGACCTTGAACTTAGGGTCCGCGTTTAGATTTCGAAATCTATTATGTGGTTATCTACCCAATCAGAAGAAGTGCAAGCATTTTCATCGGACAAAGGAATTTTTCAACAATGAAGCTTGTGTATTGAAAACACATATATAGTTACACAGTATTGGCGCAGAGATGTATTTAGTAGCCAATTGTTTGTGTTAACTCATCTGTGAATTGGTTTAGCTCATCCATCTAATGTTTAAACAAGGGATTATGAAATATTGGCGCAAAGGGACACCTGTATATGAGAGAAGAGATAGAATGCAGTCAACCATAAAAAGCATAATAAACTCATGAAATAGAGTCTCAAGAATCTATAAAAGGGCTGAAACCTTAATTCGTTCAATTACATTTTTAGACTCATTACTGAAAATCTGTCAAAATGTTCAAGTGGGAAAAATGTGAGAAACAATTTAAAGCAAGATGGACTTTGAACAGGCACATCAAAAACAGACACGAAATTCAACATTTTCATTGTTGTGTACAAGATTGCGATAGAAAATTTCTGAGACGCTACTATTTAGTCAACCATTTAACCTCAAAACATAACTTTTCCAAAACAGAAGCAAGAAGATTGGCTATAAGAGAGCATGTTCAGCCATCTCATAAGTCATTCCAATGAGGATGACATGTTCATAATGGACGTCAGTGAAGTTGATTCAGTATTAGGTTTGTTATGAGAGCAGGATGAGGAGGAGAAATTAGGGTATAGATTTTCACTCAAGTTTTAGCTTATTTTACATTAACTTCTTCATTTCTACACCGAATTACTTCAAATGTATACTGAACATCTCTTATGACAATACGGTCAATCTCTACTATGCATGGCCCATTACCAACCCTGGGGCGCCCCTGGGTCAAACATGCGGCGTGGGGATACGCGTCGGCCTCTGCCGCGCCATTTCTAGTTAAAAATTATATCGGATTTTCTATATTATAACGCATTTGATTAGCATTAAAAATATATTTAGCAAGGTTTATAGTGTTTTTTTTTTAGCCGACTGCATTTGAATGTCAAATTTAGTTAACGTTGGTCACCTTTGAAAATATGGTTTTAAATGTTCCTTTCTAATTTCTCTATATAGAGGACAAACAGGTTAAAAGTAATACTCGTTTTCTATCGCGTGTCCGTTGCAAAACTTTCATTCTTCGTTGCAGACTTTGAAGTTGGTATGTATTATTTTAAATGGATATATATATTACTTGTACATCAGATTTAGCAGAATCGCAACGAAGGCCAGTCAGTGTAAAATACTACTAAACTATTCATGCAAAACTCTATATTAACATTTTGGTAATGTTTGGAACTCAAACGTTTTATTTTAGCCGTCTGGAACGCTAAGTATTTCCTGACCAGAACATGAAGGGCTGTGCCTTTCATTGGAGTCAGGCAGTGTGGCGACGGGTCCAGCATGAGGGTCCAGCATTAGGGCCTGGCTGAGGTGTACAGACGTCGCGGAGGCGTGTTCAAGATCATTCGCATGCTGATGGCCCTGCAGTTCCTTCCCGCTCTATACATACCACGTGCCTTCGAGACGCTGGGTCAGAGGGCAACGACAGACGCGACACGCCGCCTGGTCGACGGCAGTGGGTCGTTTCAACCCAGTGACTGGTCTGTCTTCCGACAAGATGTCCGGACAAAAAACGACCATTGAGCTGAATATATATATATATATATATATATATATATATATATATATATATATATATATATATATATATATATATATATATATATATATATATATATATATATATATATATATATTAAATAATTCATTTATTTTTGTTAATATACATACACATTTGTTTTGATATTTCATATTATATTTCCAGGATACCACAACCGCCTGAATGCAAAAGCCGTTAGCGGTGTCGGTTTTTACCGACTGGTTCCTCATCTTAGACATGAATCGGAATTTTTGTAGTAAATGTATTTTTTTGTCATAAAAAAAAATAAAAAAGTTCATACATGTCTTATGTCGTACTCCATTTTGATTTAATAGAAAATAGAATTCACGTGTTAAACAATAGAATTATGTAATTGAAATTAATTGAAATTATGTATATTTTGTAATAAAGAAAATAAAAAACTTCATATATGTTTTATTTTGTACTTCATTGTCAATTAATTGAAATTATGTATATTTTTTAATAAAGAAAATAACAAACTTCATACATGTTTTATTTCGTACTATTACGTTTTGATTTAATAAAAATATAATTGACATGTTTAACAATATTATTATGTAATTATGTTGTCTTTTGTCAGTGTGACTGTATATCGTCTGTAAATGTTTGTAAACACAATTTGAAACCTAAAATAACAATAATTGCTTTAAGGCCTTTTTATTCATTTTTTTTGGCCTTTTTGGTACGCTTTGTGGCCTTTTTGGTAATGCTTTTTTGTATTCAGCCTTTTTGGTATGCGGCATTTTTGGTGTTCGGCTTTTCTGGACCTAAGTGCAGTGGCGGATTAGGCACTGTAGAAGGCGGGGTTACTGCCACAACACAAAAGATGTTTAGTGATTCAAGTCATAAAACGGAAACTATCCCAGCCAGGTTTTACTCAAAAAGAAAACTATGTTGAGATGGATACAGATTAACAATCGTATAGCAGTCAAGACATATATTTACAATAGTGGACAAGTTTTACATAGAATGAATTACTATAACACGCCATAAACTGCACAAAGTGAAAACTCTTACGGACGAAAACAGTTCCAAACAAGTTCAACTGTAATATCCAGAACTCCGAAGAAGTTCGCAAACAAGCGACAACATAATTAATGTTTCAACATTTGCGGTGCTTTGCTTGTAAAAACAATCCGCATCCAGAAAGCTACAATACAGACCCACCATTTAATGGCTCATACCTTGACTGACAGCTTGATCGATCTAGTGCCGACTTTTTAGAACTGAAGTTACAGTTATATTCTTTGAAACAGCAGATAAAGATGTTGACATGCGACATCGAGCCGACGGTGGGAGAGTTTTTCGCAAACTTCTACATTTATCAGCAATAATGAAAATGATTCGAATTTGAAATCCAAAAGGAAATGAAAACAATTTAAACAATATTTCTGTCAAGTTCAATTATTCTGTTAGAACAAACGACCTCAGTAAGAATGTTCATTATCGTCACTTTTCTTACATTTATTGATATATTTACATATGCAACTTGCACTTTTTACGCCGGATGTTGTGATCGCTTTGCACATGCGCACTTATATTTTTTACGGGTCTTGAAGATTTTACGCTACACTGTAGCGTATCATCGATACACACTTGTCCTATGTCACTTGCTTTGGTAATTGAATGGGAGAGAACACAAATCGCCAATATAATCATTAGGATAAATATATATTATATTTTAAAAGCATATAATTAAACATGACATAAATTAAAAGGCATGAGATCATGCTGAGATATCGCGAAAACACGATGGAAGGTTGCGAAATTGCAAAAATACAATGCGAAAAATAAAATTAATGTGCCATAGTTATACGTTTTCTCGCAATATGATTTCAAGAGCTCGCGTAAGAATGGGTCGAGAACGTGAAATATTGATATTATCTTCTCATTCGCGTTCTCTCCCTCGTCAATCAAAAGTCTATAGTGCGAAATTGCGTAGTAGCGCGATTACGTTGCGATTTATCTAAACCATGACGCTTGCTTAAAATATTGTGATTCTTAATAACGAAACAACGATGCGAGATCGCAATATGAGAATCGTGATTTCGCATCGTTTTTTTCCGTCTCGTCGACCTTTCAATGAATAAGAGCAAGTACAATTAATCAACGATACGAGATCGCGATATTAATATCTCTATCATTGGCCAAGAATTACGACCATTACCTTCTGGTCACAAAATATTATATCCTATAAATCAAAACAAATATCGGCTTTTAATGCTCCGTCTTCCATTGTTGATTCACTGAACAATATCTGGAAGTTAAATGCAATGTTTTGCTGCGTATGCAAAAGCAGATTGTGCGCACTATGTCCGCACGATATGATGTTTACTTGACGTATACCAAACTGACACAATATGTAGGGTACACAGTAAAGCAATTTAGCATTCTCTTTAATACCCGTTGATTTGAGAAGTGAACTCTTAACGCGCTTTGCTGGACCTTACTGTATCCTGGAAATGGTGTCAAACAAGTGTATACGACAATATACGACTTACGTCATAAAAGTGCCCGCTTAAGTTTTCAAATTGTTTTCATTGACTTTTACAAATGGATTAGCTGCATTGGCATTAATTAAAACTCAATGAAACCTTGTCGAGTATGAAATTTAAAAAAGGCACACATTACCCTCAAATCAACTCGATTGTGAAATGTCCGATTTTTGTCATGCTTCGACGTGCTACCAAAGGACGACTATGTAAAGGGCTATATATTAACCTGACTGTAACAAAGTTGCGGTTTTGATCAGATAAGGTGAAGTATGAAAATATTTAATATCAAAAAATATTTTATAATATATCTTATGAATATTTTTTTTTCGCTTGTGTGTTGTTTTTGGTTTGACAATGATTATTAATATGCATACCCCGGAAATAGATATGACCGTTTCTTATTGAACCAACAACAATAATAATAGCTCTATAAAACGTTAATGTGTACTGCCTATGCGTTATGTGTATCTATCCATCCATTTCACCCAAACTTACTATAAAACTTGAATTTATCGTAGTGTTACATGTACTAAAAAATTAATTATTATGGTTTGTTTTCCTGTTCATATTCCAAAAGCAGAACCATCGCTATCTAGATCAATGAGATACTGAAACAGTAACAGTTTACTACCATCCACATTCCACCCATATCATCCACTATCACGTTGACTTTGACCTTGTAGTATATGGAAAATATGCCGTTTTGTAAAGCAACGGCTCTTTGTAACTATTTGATACGGTATTGTTGCATATCCAGCACTAACAAGAGGCATGCCTGTTTTTATGAATCCGCTGCTTGAATGTCCATGTTGTTGTTTTTTCATTTAAAAACAAAGAAAAAAGGATATGAGGGTTGAATGATGTTAGAATACGCGATACTAGGGAAAGTTTAGACCAAAGAGTGTTTATTATGAACGTAATATTATGAAAAACATTAAATGCTTAAAGTATATTTCATTGAATACGCCAAGTCTGACGATAAATCAAAACAGTATTTGGATTGCACGAAACGATTTATATTTGAAAAGGAGACAACCACAAAAGACAATAAAAATAAACATGTTGGAGTAGTTGCCCTAACACAAACAAACATATGGCCCATATGACGCATATATATATTAACATACGCCGCAGCGAGATTATCTTGCTTTAATCAAACGTTGTTGTTTGGTAAGAAGCGCATTTAGGTTTATTTGCAAATGTCTTAAACACTTTAAAGGGGCCGTCCAACAGATTTTGGCATATATAAAAGCTGGTCATTAAATGCTTTAAATGCTTTATATTGATAAATTTAAACATTTGAACTAAAAATCTCCAGTAAAAAATAAGAATACAATTTTTAAAAAAAAGAAGAAAAAACGTTAACCTCCACAGGGCTCGAACCACTGACCCCTTGAGTCATGGAGTCTTGGATTAAAATGTCTCCCGACTTTACCAATCGACCATCCACGCTCACGTCCATTTCGGTGGTATTTTTTAGCTATCTAAGCAATCCTCGTAGTTTCCCAAAATATCGACGCTTTTAATCTGTTGGACGGTCCCTTTAAGACACGGAAAACAGATCGTACACAAATTTCCTCACGATATCACACCAGAAAATGTTCTTGGAACCATATTCTTAAAACGTGTAGTGTACCTTAAAAAAAAAGCAATTTAGTGCTCTGAAAATTATATTGAGGCATCACGACGAACTCTTTCAGACGTTTAAAACGTTCATTCCGTAAAACTGTAAATATAAAAATCTGTGTTATTGAATAATAAAACTCCATCAGTTATCAACAATTCTTGGTATGCCCCTTACGCCTTTATCGAAAGTAAGTTGACCTAGTTCCTATTCAGTACAGGCCAAAACAAAGAACCGAACTCTTAACATAAAACATTGTTAAAGCTTCGTCACTGCATGGGAACAGCCAATCGAAATTATTGGACATATATATTACAAATATCGGTATGCTTCACAGAATAAAACGTATTATTATTTAATATTAAAATAAGCATTCAGAAACACACAACATATTAAAATCCTTCAGATTGTATTGTATATTATAATATTTCTTTTATAAAAGGTAAGTTGTTATAAAACTGACGGTCTACATGCAATTTATTTGGACACTATTTGTCAAATGTGTTGCTTAGAAATGATATGTTTTCATGATGTTTAGGCGCTTACCAACGTATCTGTTTGTTCTCTAAATGGATAAATAGTTGGCATACATTTAAGCACATATGATGTACAGGTTGATGAAGATTTTCAGAGTATTACTTTTAGCAAAATGATGACTTAAATGAATCGACATCATGACATATCCTATATATTTGCGACACCGCCTATCCGTTATTCACGTATAAAAGGGGCCTTTTCACAGATTTTGGCATGTATTAAATTGTGTCATTAAATGCTTTATATTGATAAATGTAAACATTTGATCTAAAAGGCTCCAGTAAAAAAAACAAAAACAAGAATACAATTAAAAAAAGAAAAAAAGTAACCCTAAACTGGGCTCGAACCATTGACCCCTGGAGTCCTGGAGTAAAAGCCTACCGCTTAGACCACACGGCCATTCGTGCACTTACTATGAGGAATGTTCTTTTTACTTTATATACGCAATTCAAATATAACGACAACAACAGAACTTTCCAAATTATTCAATCGTTTCGCGTTGCAACGCTTATAATTTTCAGGTTTTCAAATCGTCAAAAGATGCATATGATGGATATTTTAGAGCATGGTAAATGTTCAGTATTACTGTTTCTTCCCAAATATCATAACTAAAACGAAAATTTGCGAATCTGAAACAAGTTTTTTTTAATTTCAATTAACCAAAACGTGAAAGGGTCCCTTTAAAGTTAAGGAACATCTAATACATGCTATATAATACATACAGAGCCATATTGTAAGCCAGTATAGCGCTCGTGTATTGTATTGTATGAACACAAACATCAAAAGTTGTTTTGTAATTCTAAAACATATTTTCATCGATTAATGTAAAGAACATAATTGTATTCCCTTACTGGCCCTTATTGGGATGCATTACAGCGGAAAAAAATGAACACCAAATATTTGATTTAGAATGTCGGGTGTCAAATCCAATTATCAAATACCTGGTCAGTTCTGGAATAACGTCTCTATAACGCTCAAAATCGACGAAAATTTCGTAAAGTATTTCGTAAAATAAAGTTAACACCTAAGCAATCAGTGTTCCTTATAGCAAAAGCCAAAATTTCAAAGCTAGATGTGGTATGATTACATAGAGTTTTGTAGATACAAAATTCTCGTTTTTCTTTATTTGTGACACAATTAATTCCATGTTAATTTCCCGCGAATATATCTTTTCATACGATACCCGAAAACTAAAATGGTACCATGTTAGTGTTCATGTGTCGTATGAAAAGATATCGTTGCGTGAAATTAAAATGGAATTGAATATGCAAAACAATAATAAGAACGAGCATTTTGTATCTACAAACATCTATTTTACCAGACCACATCTGGCGTTGAAATGTCGGCAATTGCCATAAGGAACAATGATTTTTAATTGTTAAGCTTTATTTTACGAAATATTGTACGAAATTTTCGTTGATTTTGAGTAGTAATGTTACTTTAAAGCATTTTAATGTTAACCGTCTTTTTTGGCTGTTGTACGTTACCAATGGTAAATGGCAAAATACATATATAGTATACCATTAAATTCACAATGCACTTGTAAATGTGCAATATAATATGCCCAACGAACGACACATATATCTCACTTAACCAAAATGTTTCAGTAATTTGGCGTTTCATAATAAGAACTAAATACGGTTAAAGTACACAGAAGAATTATTTTCCGATACAACACAAAGCGAATTTATCACTTTAAGTATAAAGACAGACAAATAATCACGATATTTTCTTATTTTAGTTTGATACAAGGTTCATGGAAATTGCTGTAAGATATTCATGTCAGTTCAAGCGTAAAATGACTACATTCATGTAAAAAATGGCATTTTTTGTAGTTGGAAAAAATATTATTGTATGCGTACGTTGATTGACACCATACTTCTAAATTTTCCATCTACATGTAGCTGTTTGTCAAGTGTCAGCTCGTTTGACTATTGGGTTCTTTGAATGTGGATGCATAGTGTACTGTGTAACCTTTTGCTGACATGCTCATGTTGATAATAAATATAACAAACTGCATAATTCATTATTTTGTAATAAATTGTTCTATGCAAAATCGTGGCAGTTAACGAATTACTGCGATTCGAAAGCAAATGATGTGTGCCTTGTTTACTGTTCTGTAAAATATTAATTTTGATAAATATCGGTGCGTTCATAACTCTATGTTTCCTTTATATATATATATGTCTGAATAAATTTTATGAATTACACGTTTGGTGGACATGATATTAAAATACAATAAATGCATTTGTAAATTTTTAAAGAAATCAGAACACCTTAATCGAACAGACCATGTCGACTGATGATTGGTTATTGAAATTAACATCATAAAGCTCCATTGAAGGTTGAGCAATAGTTAACTGCTTGTGAGGTCCCTTTAACCCCAAGGTTGGTAAATTTAATCATAAAATAAAACACAATATTTGAATTACTCTATAAAATAATTTAAAGTTATCCGCATACGAATTAATGAAAACTGTCCCTATTGTTAATTGAAATTCAGTTACTACCGCATCTTTAAACAATTAACTTTTTATAGAAAGAGCACTAAATTCATAATAATTCCATGTTTCCTATGCGTGGTACTGTATTGCGATAAAGATTTATGTAATCATTTTATTCTTTTGTAATCTGTATTTTGTAATTTTCGTGTGATTGTTCAAGATATACTTTAAAGAAAGTCGTAAAACATGTGGGGGGTTTTATTGCGACGTCTTGTGCAAACTCTGTGTCAGTGGCAACGAATTAGCAAACAAATTTAGTAATCAATTGAATGAAAATTTAAGTACGGAAAGCTGATTCGGAAACTCGGGTCGTTATGTCTTCAGCAGTCCGATTATACACGCCCGGTTCAGCTCTGTCGTGTGTAAGATTTTCAATAATGGTGATATTAATTGTGTGTTTTTAAGTAAAGAGTCGTCTGTAACGAAACCAAAATATGTGTATAAATTTGTATGCTCATATCATCCTTAATACATATTCGGAGGGTAAAGTTATGCTATGAAAAATATATATTTACTTATCTGGAAAAAGTCCCACATCTAATAGTATTATATACAAATCTACAACTAGAAGACGGCTGATTGGAAGCCCTGGCAAAATCACGCGTAATGGCTATTCACCACGAAATGAATTATTCTGTCGTAGTATTTGCCCTTATACCACGCGATGTGGGCAAGAGCTGTATCAGAGACTGAAAATGACGATTTAGGAAACAAAAATGATTTTACAGCCATTGCACACCACAGAAAGAAATTTGCTTAGACTTAAACCCATTTTTAGTTTCAATAAAAAAAATCAAGGACGGTACAACTACTTTAGTACATCGAAGTACCTCATATTTCACAACATTCATTGTGTATGGGAGAAAACAATCTCAATTCCGTCGTAACTTTATTTGATTACAAAACTTATTCAGGCATGTTCTGCGTTTCGTCATATAACAGTCATATTTGTTATATATACATTTGAAATACAACTTATTGTACGCAAAATTAACGGTAAGTGCAGTATATGAAGTTAACATATATAAGTTTTGTTAGTGATATCTCAACTTAAAACTTTGGTATCATTTTGACGAATTTCTAAATTCAAAATTAATGAAATCAATACATAATACGTCTTTAGTTTTAATAAGATCTTTATATCTTGCGCCTGTCAGTTTAAGTGACAGTGAGAACTTATTTAATGTTTCGTAACTAAAGGACGATGCAATTGATTTGATATTGTTATTTTTGTCATGATGATGTCCCGACGGTCCTTGGTAAAAACAAAGCAATCGTAGTGCAATTATCTTTGGTTTTAATGTATCTTAGATAGTAGAGTTTTCATGTGTGTTGATACACGATTTTTACTTTACTATTCAGTAAATAAGGTCTGGCATCATCGAAATATTTTACGATAACAGCAATTTAATATGGCCACACTACGTAATATTATACAGATAAAGGGAGAAACTTCAACGAATTAGATAATAAAGTATTTCTAAGATGGATTTTTTACATCGTTGCGTATATGTTTACTAGTTTGCTCGTCGTGGCTTCATATGTTACAGTTTTGTTTTAATAACTAACAATAAAATGTGCATTGTGAAAGAAAACTGACCAATCATAACAATATAAATAGAATGTTTCGTCTTTTCTTTCTAAAAAAAATCACGGCGGTAAATCGATTTCGTTTGTCTGGTTTGGCTTAATAACCAGTTAATCCCTTTAAATGAGAGATTGGTGCAAATGGCTGTCAAAATGTCAAGAGTTATGTGGCCGGGTCAAGAATCTATTTTATTTATTTATTACTCCTAATTCGACCTGTTCATCGACAAAAGTTCTCACTTGTGCCGCAAGTCTATGCGCTGACACAAACGAAACCTGTCACGAAAATTTTGCAACATGCCTATGATGCGTCACAAAATAAAACAACGGACCCTATCTAAATGATTACAATAAGAAATGACAAGGAAGTATCCTTTGTACATGTGTATGTCTGTTAATTTCATCCCTTGTGTTTAGTGGTCAATCTAGGAACAGGTTCATTGAACGTTTTGGTTCGTATGATCATTAATGCTTGCATTCATAATTGTTCTTCATAATTATTATGATCTTTATTAGAAACGTACTTAACCTAAATGACAATAGAAGATCTTAATTCAAAATATCAAGACGATATTTAGCGTAAGAAAGCTTGGCATAACACAAAGCACACTTTCTTCTTTTTCTGTTTCCTTTAATAACAAAACCTTCACGCACTTTACTATTTGCATTTTAAAACGGATGCATGTACACTTTTATATTATTTAGCTTGATTTACTATACCAAAATGGCCTGCTTTATTGTTAAAAATTGGAAACAGCATGACTGCAAGCGAAATAACGAGTCCCTTCGATTGCGGCAATGGTTGCGGCACTTGTCATTATTTCGCCCGGAGTATTTTGGGATGCTTGTATGAGAGACCAAAGAGACCGGAGATATATTTTTTTCAATCTTTGATATTTGCTCACTAGAACGAAAATAAATCATAAATATATTAATAATAAGAAATCTGGTCAGTTGCACATAAACAAACATGGTATAAACAATTTTGAACCGACGTAAGTTTATTTTAACATTTTTTTTATTATTATTCCTTTTATAATGTTAAGTACTTATTCAATCGCAGTTATAGTCCAAGCATTTCGTCGATTCGTTATGTTACGATACAATATACAATGCACGTTGAAACATTGATATATTGCCGTTAAATAATTTCAAGCGTAAAAAGGTCAAAATATCTATATTGAATTAATAATGCATATCCTGTTTTAAAGCGACCTTCATTTCTAGGCATAATTTTATACAATTCAACTATTTATAAAACCACAATGAAAGTGTTTTATTGCAATTCATCATTCTTTATAAGATAAATAAATTGCGATTGCTTGCCTTTCGGTCATGGACCCCTTACACTTTGCAATAGGAAACGAGCGTTGGAATTTATTTGATTCATTCGATATTTTATAGTGGCATCTACATTAAAACAAAGCACGCTTTATAATGAACGCACGCTGCCGTCGCGTAATCGGAAAACGTATACAGTTTCCAATCGATGTAAACTTCTCTATTAGCGTTACCTGTGAAGACGTTAAGTGTTGTGTATCAGCCGTATCAATAGAGACTGCGTGGAGCTGCAATGGAAACTGTGTCATTACGATTTTCTTAATTGAATTAAGGAAAGGGTCATTTCAAGTTCAACAAACATAAATTGAATTTCAAAAACAAAAACGCTAAATGTTTCAACGTCGGCTCGTGGCAATCATTTTGTTCATTGATAATAACACCAAAATATGTATTTTCTTAATAACCGAGCGATTCATTGTGGTATAGAACAGAATTCTTCTGTTCATTGGGGTATATATATACTCAAGCATTGTAAGCATCACGTTGTTTGCCGCATGCGATATTTTGAGTGCATTACTTCGTTTAATTATAAGTTTGCTCGGCATAACCAAAATTTAAGTATAATTGGCTTTTAAATAGTTTAACGCATATGGGCCCTTTGTTTCCACGCGCTTTTCTGCAATGGAAACGTTAATGTCAATCGCTTCAATAACTGCTCAATTAAAAACGGAATTCTTTACGTGCTTTTCAATTGTTTTTTGTTGTTGTTGTTGTTTTTTTTAACAGATTGTGCGACAATGAGTCCGATTACTCATGTTGATTTCGGCAGTGTATGCATAATGTGTCATTAATCCGATCTTGACTTTAAGATGTAAAAACACTAAACACGATACGTTGAAGAGGCCAGAGATATTCACTGAATGAACATCCTTCACACTGTTATTTTTGGGAGTATGCACAACATGGCTATGTTCGCTCTAAATCTTTTTTTGTTTAAGATTGTTTGCATATTTTATGTTAACAGCAGCGTTTATGTTGGTTTCCACTGCGAGAGTTTCTATTATTAAGAATATTCGAATATGTGCGTGAAGTTGGCACTGACATCAACAAACGACAATCGACATTTGAATATCGAGCTTGGGGCGAATGTCGAGCCAGCTCTGACATCGTTTTTCGGCACTTGTCCCGTTTATCGAGCTGAAGCGAATGCCGAGCCAGCTCTGACATCGAAATTCGGCGCTAGTCCCAAATATCGAGCTGGGGCGAATGTCGAACCAGATCTGACATCGACATCCGGCACTTGTCTCGAATATCGGGCTGGGGCGAATATCAAGCCACTTCTGACATCGAAATTCGGCGGAGCGAATGTCGAGCAAGCTCTGACATCGGCATTCGGCACTAGTTCCGAATATCGAGCTAGGGCGAATATCGAGCCAGCTCTGACATCGACATTCGGAAAAAGTCCTGAATATCGAGCTATTGTGAATGTCGAGCCAGAGCTGGCTCGACATTCGACCCAGCTCGATTTTCGGGACTTTTGCCGAATATCGCGATGTCAGAGCTGGCTCGACATTCGCCCCAGCTCGATATTTGAGACAAGTGCCGAATGTCGATGCCAGAGCTGGCTCGACATTCGGCCCAGCACGATATTCAGGACTTTTGCCGATTGTCGATATCAGAGCTCGACATTCGGGACTAGTGTCGAATGTCAAAGTTAGAGCTCGATATTCGGGATTTTGTCTAATGTCAGAGCTGGCTCGACATTCGTACCAGCTCGATATTCGGGACTTTTGTCGAATTTCGATATCAAAGCTGGCTTGACATTCGACCAACTCAATATTCGGGACAAGTGCCGAATGTCGATGCCAGAGCTGACTCGACATTCGCCCAAGCTTGATATTCGGGATTTTTGCCGAGTGTCGATGTCAGAGCTCGCTCAGCATTCGTCCCAGCTCGAAACTCGGGACTAGTGCCGAATTTCGTTGTCAGAGCTGGCTGGACCTTCGTCCCGGCTCGATATTCGGGAATTTCGGGACTAGTGTTGAATGTCAATGTCAGAGCTGGCACGACGTTCGCCCCAGCTCAATCTTCGGGATTTTTGCCAACGTCGATGCCAGCGCTGGCTCGAAATTCTCTGCAGCTCAATATTCGGGACTAGTGCCGAAATTCGTTGTAAGAGCTGGCTCGACGTTCGCTCCTGCTCGATATTCGGGACAAGTGCCGAATGTCGTTGTCAGAGCTGGCTCGACATTCGCTCCAGCTCGATATTCGGGACTAGTGCCGAATGTCGATGTCAGAGCTGGCTCTACATTCGCCCTAGCGTCATATTCGGGACTTGTGCCGAATATCGATGTACGAGCTGGCTCGACATTCAGGGATTTTTACCGGATGTCGACGTCAGAGCTGGCTCGACATTCGCCATAGCTCTATATTCGAATGTCGATGTCAGTGCCACCTTCACGCACCTAAGTATCACATAAGGCTGTACATGTAATCAAGTGCTCACTTTTTCGAGGATCGTTCGACAAAAGGGAACAAACGCCATTTGGAACGCGTGTTTTCAATGGATAACAGTTACCCCCTGCTTAAGGTGATATTATGGGCATCTAGCAGTTTATAGGTGTCTATCGCAACCGTTGTTTATTTTTGGTGTTTTCACTTCATATACACTTATATTTGTTAATGCAGCATCAACATACTAAAACAATATCCCGGAAAGAGAAAAATAATTCATTTGAATACCAATTGTACTTTCGTTTGACAACTGATCATGCATGTACGGTGTGAACCTAAATTTAGTTTTAGAGCAGATTCGTTCATACGACACAAAGACACAATTTTGTTTTACGGATCATTCGGCTTAGAGGACTGGGTGAGTCACGTACGAATATCGAATATAAAATATATTTTTATAAACAACTGGTAGCAAGATGAGTTGCAGAGAATTGGTCAGTAACCACATTTTAACTAACTCTTTTGACCTGTTAATTCTTTTCAGCTCAATTCAACAGTGAATAATGCCCATAATATCACTTTAAGCAACAATTTTGCCGACATGACAGACTTTTAATGCATCATGTCTTGTTGTAGCCGGAATTGAATCATTTCCTAGGCCTAATTGATCCACAGTCGCCAATTTGTATTCTATGTTTAATTGGATTGAGTTGTTTCAAGCTTTGAAAAAGCTAGTTGCCCTGCTTTGTAGCCCAACTGTAACCAACTTTTGAAATTGAGTTTCCGGGGCTTAAATCTACTGTCACCAGGCTAACATGCAACCACTAAACCTGTAAGTTATTCATTATGTAAGATCTGACAATGTATTGAACTCATTCAATTTGCAAGTCTGAAGACATTAAAGGGACCTTTTCAAGTTTAAGTAAATTGACAAAATTAAACGATTTAATAATTTGGAGAGTTCTGTTGTTGTCGTTATATTTTTCATACTACGAGGATTGCTTATATAAAGTATAAAATACATCTCTCATTGTATGAGCACGGATGACCGAGTGGTCTAAACGATAGACTTTTATTCCATTGGTCAGTGGTTCGAGCCCAGTTCAGGGTAACTTTTGTTTTTGTTATTTTAATTGTATTCTTTTTTAATGGAGCTTTTAAGATCTAATTTTTACATTTATTAATATTTAGCATTTAAAGACAAACTGTGAAAATGTCCCTTTTAGATATTTACTAAACAATACCACAAGGTAAAAATTTACAACTCATTGGTTGTTTATTTGATTAAAAAGTGATTTTATTTATTTACCTTGTCAGCATGGTTACGTTGAAGTTATAATCACTTTTTTTAAATCATCAATAGAAAAGATAATGTAAGCTTCATTTTGGAAAAAAAACATGGCTTAATGCATATGCATTAGTTGTCATCCCAGTACCAGAGACTCTCTTTAAACCAAAAACACCATAAAGTCAGAAAGTGTCGGCCTTGATTAGCTTGTGCGCAATGCACAGGCTAATCAGTGTGCACAGGACACCACTTATTTGGCATGCATTAAGCCCCGTTTTCCCTGAACGCAGCCAATATGTACATACACATGTACTTCAATGAAATACTGGCCAATGTCGTCGCACATGCTGTTAAACTACCATTTTTGTCAAAAGTACAAATACGCCAACAGCTGAAAATAGATATCACCGCGGTGACAAAATTGTCAATTTTGTCACCGCGGTGATATCTATTTTGTCACTGCGGTAACAATTATGACTGTTGGAATATTTTTTATTCCTGCTGTTACATTTATTTGTTTGGGTCAGTTTTCAGCCAATCATTTTCACCGTAACAAACCGAGATTTTTTCAAGAAAATAATTAAATATTTAACAATAGTTTAAATTAAAATCAATACGGATGAATAAGGATAGTTGATAAGTTTATTCATATGTAAACAAGTTTATTTACAATAAAGACTTATTTACAATAAAGACTTTTTTGTATTTGTCGATTTCGTGATACATGATTAAAACATTTAACAGCTTAAGTTCGACACACTTTCTTATTAACTTTATGTGGGAATGCTTATCGATAAATGATTATGTAATTGTACATTGTCGTCATCCTTGTGTCCAAAGATTAAAATTACAAAACTCATGGTCTGAACGCCAATGTTCTACAGTAATCCATGTAGGCAGATATCTTGATAACTTCGCAGTAAATATTCGCCGATTTCCGTTTTGCAAAACGTTATTTTTTGGTCAGTTTGATTGAGCTCTTATCAAACTCTTTGGGTCAGACAAAGTATCACCGCAGTTACAAATATATCACCGCAGTGATAAATTTATTACCGCAGTGACAAAATTGTCGCCGCGGTGATATCTATTTTTAGCTGTTGGCGTATATGTTCTTTTGACCCAAACGGTACGTCATATTAAACACTATTGATTACATACACACACTCGATGTCTGCAGTGTGGTGAAGTATAAACAGGCAGATGCAGCAGTTATCGTTCTTAGCGTAGTTAAGAGCAGACCGACTTGCAAAACTTGCTCTTAGCATTAGTTCTTCGCAAACGAACAAATACAAACACGTTATTTTATTAATTTAAAAAAAAACACAGTGCATCTTGGATATAGACTCTTTCAATATATAGACTCAATGTGTGTATACCTCATGACTTTGGTCGAACAATCATACGAAAGTACTTTTTAGATACAGCATATAGATGTATACATTTCCAAAATGCATTCCCATCCATGTTTCTGTTCCATAAATCATATGACCCACCAGAGGTAGGACGCAGAGCAATAAGTATGTTATTTAGATATTTAACACTTTGGATATCTCCTTCTAAGAACCCTCTGCACAGATTTTGCAAACATGTCATAAAAATAAGAATTGGAAAGCCCTCTATGTTGGTTCATTTAAAAGTTAGTTCAATAAACAGTCGGTTGACATCCCTTACCAAAACAACTTAACACAATTGAGCATCATGTCCACCAGGGGCGGGGCAATTTTCTTTTTATGGCTTTAGATAGATCGGGATTTTTCTTTAGTTTTAAACGATATATATTTTCATCTACTTTTGTGTAAAGTTCGATGCGTGAAACAATTTAAAACATAATAAGTTCACAATTTTGTAAAACAGCGGTGTGCGACATTTTTGTGATCATATGAAGTTATTTTTTTACGTCAAAATGCACGAAATTAAATGTTCGCACACACATCGTTATAAGGCATGCACTTAAAGAAGGATTATTTCACTTGTGGTCTTATATAACATATAGTTTCACTCGGAACTCCGCTTTACGTGACAATGGTGTGTATGACCGCCCATGCAATGAAAGGATCTTAAACTGAAATTAAAAAAATTATGTATGTTATTGATAATATTGAAGCTCATATTGCCAGAAAAAAAACAGTTTGGATATATAAATTATTCTACTGCAAGGATTCATTAGCGGATGTCTATCAATAATGCTATAATGGTTAGTCTCTGTTTAAAGAAATGACCACCTGATAGCCATATTTTCTTCTGATATCCATGCATAGAACCTATTCCAAAACAGAAAAAAACATTGAATTAATTGTTATTTTGTGGTTTTATTAAAACAGCCCCAGACAGCAAGTTTATAATCCTCGTGTAGCTTATCCGTATCCTTTCTTATCTGACATATTTGGATGAAGGCCCGTGTCTTCATGTTTTTATCGTACATTTTTAAATAGCATAACACTGTGTTTAAATTATATGGTGATTAATTTACCAGTAGTGTACCTTTTAATTTCGTTCATAATTTGGGGTTTATGTGTTTCAACTTATTAAAAATCTTTTTTTATTAAAATGATGAATAATGTATTTTTATATGGGGCGATTTTCTAAATTTAACCATCTTAGACAGTATAAACTCTATATTCGTTATAAATACAAAATATACTTGGTAAATTATAAAATGTTGATGATCCAAAAAATATTGATGCATTGTGTTCATAAATGACTAATCTGTTCAATGTAGCACCCAAATCTTCGTGCGCTGATCTGCCCTCTTTACACTGATTGCCTTCACCTGTTTCGTTTATTCCTTTAGTGGCACGTTCAGTACGATCTGCAAGACGTCGTACAGTGTTTACATACACATACCTTCATATTCGGATCGCAAACATGTTTTCAAAAATCACGTTTATTTGTAGAAAATTCCCAAATGAAGTGTATCGCCGATGTTTTGTTTCGTTTTTTTAGCATTGGACAAACAAACTCGTGCAGAATTATGTGACCATTTCGAGAGAGAATGTGGAGTACTAAATGTAGTTTGTAGCATGTTACTTGATATAGGAACGCCGTTACTATCAAGCACACCATTAATCAGCCTCATCAGTGCTATCGGAACAATTGCATTGTGTATCTATGTTTTTTCTTAAATAATATAATGTTGTCCTTAAAATATAAAAAAGGATATAGCTGCCATAAAACCAATACTGTACTGTATTACTTACTAATATGTTTATTTGCACTCAAAATACCTAAAATATCCACATTTGTCGGTCTGATTGTCAGTGCGAACTGACCTTTTCAAATGCGTCATGCGATTATTATTTTGATAATTAAGAATTTATCTTACATTTTAAGTTGTTTAAGTTAATTTTATGTAAGGAAGGTTAAGCTCAATACATGTATAAGTATTCTCGTACGGTAACCGCTCTGAGAACATACAGTAATATTCCATTCATTATATACCGATGGCGAGATATTATCATTTAAATAACGAAACAAATCACGACCTATCAATTTTAAAACTGTAAATTGAATAGTTCAGTGTAGTGATACAACGCGTATTAAAGTAGCGTAATTTAATCGCATTGTGATAATGTTTCCGTAAATTGAACACATGTGATATAAACTAACATGGGGAGTAGTAAAACAAATTAATTAAGAAAGTCGATATCAAGATAAACTGAAAGTAATGCATGTTTCTTAACGTGGCTCGAAAAAAATGTTCACTTAACAATAAATAGATTTTCTTTATTTGTTGTTATATTTAATAATAGTTCCAAAACAATTACTATCTGGACATAATCGAGGTATTTTTTAAATCTGAGCCTAATTTAAGAATCTCCTGAGCTAAAATATGATATTTTGAACATAAATGTGATAGAGCATTCGATAAACTGTTAGATTAAGAGTGCTCTTTTCATCGAATTCATACACATTGAATTATTTTAAACTTATAGGAATGTATATAAAAGCGGGTATTGTTTTTTTTCTATTTTGTCATCAAATGCAGAACTATTTAAATCCCAAGGGCAATATAAGGTGAGTTTATGATCCCTCTCCAGTTTTTATGCAATCTTCTCATTGCCTTTCCGATACAGAACTAGCATTAGGGTGAAAAAAATTCACACGACAAGCACCACACAACATATATACCGCATATTGCTGGAGAACACGCCTTGGGACGTTCATATTCATTACTAAACCTTATTTTAAGAATATTGAGGATTTAGAACGTGACAAGTCCGAACATTAGATACACTTTTATCAGGATAAGTTAGACATACAATTTTATCAGAATAAGTTAAACAGTGTTTGAAATTATTGATGACATTAAATAAGCATAACATTATTAACATGCACGAATCATTATCTCTATCTCTCGGATTATGTGCTGGGCCCCTCTGGGACATTGTCGCACAATTGTGAACTATGTACACGTGTGAAGGGAAGAACAATGGTTAAAAGCCGGATAAAAACATTTTGTTCCAGAGTTATAAGCACAGCTCCCCCATCCTAGTCTTAAAGACATCTATGGATGGGGAAATGACCACCTGTTCTGGGAGACCATTCCAGAGGCGTATTCCAGTTGGGAAGAAGGAAAACTGGTAGGCATTGACGGTGGTAAATGGCACTATGAAGCGGTTTGCATGGCCTCTGGTGTGCACTCCTGCTGGTATGAGTACACTTCTGGAATCGATGTTCACCAGGTTGTTTACGATCCTGTACATCATGACCACTTTTGCCGTTAGGCGTCTGTATTCAAGCGTTGGCCAACCGAGATTGTTCATCATTGCAGTGACACTGCTGGTGTATCGGTAGTCGCCTGTGCAGAAGCGGGCATTTCTTCGTTGGACAGACTCCAATTTGTTGATGTTGGATCGGGTTTTGGGATGCCAAACAGATGCCGCATACTCAAGCTGGGGTCTTACAAGAGATGTGTATGCCTTTGCCTTGATGTCTGTAGAGCAGGTTGCCAGATTTCTACGAAGGAAGGCTGATGTTGAGTTTGCCTTTTTAGCGGTGATGTCAATATGGCTGTTCCACGTTAGTTTACTGTCTATGGTCACGCCAAGGTATTTGGCTTTATCTGTCTGTTTAAGTGTTTGGCCATGGATGTTGTATGAGCCAGGTGTGATGTTCCGCTTGTTGGTAATACGGATCATTTCGCACTTGTCCGGATTAAAGTCCATTAACCACTCCCGCTCCCTTACTTGTAACTGGTCGAGGTCATCTTGAAGTGCCTTGGTGTCATCTGCCGATCTTATGGTCCTGTATAGTAGACAGTCATCGGCGAAGAGGCGTACAGTTGATGAGACTCTACCTGGGAGGTCATTTATGTAGACCAAGAACAGGAGAGGCCCGAGGACGGTACCCTGAGGGACTCCTGATGTAACAGGGGCTGGTGCAGATACCTTTCCGTCAAGTACAACTTGCTGCTGTCTATCCGATAGGAAGCTGTTATTCCACCCCAGAGTCTTGCCGCGCACACCATAGTGGTGCAACTTTGTTGAGAGACGTCGATGGGGCACCTTGTCGAATGCTTTAGAAAAATCAAGTAGTATCCCGTCATTCTGTTGCTTGTTACTCAACCCTGCTGCGAGATCCTGTACTGTGTTGATGAGTTGTGACTCGCATGATCTCCTCTTCCGGAATCCGTGCTGTGCATCGGAGAGAAGCTCGTTTTCATCCAAGAACTTCATCAAGTGGCTGTGAACAATGTGTTCCATGGTCTTACAGCAGATAGAGGTTAGTGACGCAGGACGATAGTTGGAGGCTTGGGTCTTGTCTCCTTTCTTGAAAAGTGGAGTAACATTGGCATTTTTCCAACCAGTAGGGACTTGGCACTGATATTGAGACGCTTGAAAGATGAGGGTTAATGCTGGAGCTATGACCGATGACATCTCCTTCAGAAATCTGGATGATATCTGGTCTGGTCCTGATGCTTTGTGTGGGTTGAGGGCTTCAAGTAGCTTCCTTACACCATTGACATGGATCATCAGTGGGGGGGGCCTCCACTGGGATATCCTGTCCGAGGTCTGGAAGGTTCTCGCAGTCTTCCTTTGTGAACACTGAGGAGAACTATTCGTTCAGGATTTCTGCTTTGGCACTAGCATCAGAATAGGTGGACCCATCTTTTTTCAGGGGAGCAACGCCTGAACTGTCGCTTTTCATGCTTTTTACATATGAGTATAGCTTCTTGTTGTTGCCTCCAGGTTCACTTATCATGTCTCTAACATACTCATTTCTGGCATTTCTACAGGCTTTCTGGTTTTCTTTCTGGATCTGTCTGTAAATATTCCATTCTGTCTGATCTTTAGATTTTCTGGCTCTACGATATGCCCGTTTCTTTCTTCGAGCTAGTTTTCTAATATTTCTATTGCACCATGGTTGGTTGAATCTTGAAGATGTTAGCTTAGATGGTACATGCGATTCAATGACTTTGTTACATTGTTGTTTGAAGTCTGCCCATAGTGTGTTGATTGGTGAAGCGGTGCTGTGGTTTCCAACAAAGGTTTTGCTAAAGCTGTCAAGGTCTTCTTTGATGACAGGTGTATTCGCTTTCTTCCATAAAAAGATGCGTCGTTGAACTGGTTTTTGACGTTTCGGGATCACATTTGTGTCTATGAGGACCGTATCATGGTCACTTAGGCCAGGCATGGGAAGGCATCTTTCGACAAGAGTTGGGCGGTTTGTGCAGAAAAATGTCAAGTGTATTTTCGTTATATTCTATATAACCATTATATATATTATATTATATATACCATTATATATATTATATTCTAATTAAAACGAAAACTATTTTTTATGCTTTTCAAATAGGTACCGATTGATTGATAAAGTGGTATTTTTTTTTAAAGAACTACTGATTGATTCGTATTTTAGCGAACACCTTATTACGGAGAATTGTGCAATTTAAATGATTATTTTTTAATGTCTAAGCGATCAGGTTATCAAGCAAAGCGTGAAGGTTTTTGTCACAAATGGATTTATTGCACTGTATAACAAATATATATATGTTCACAAAACAATCACAAACACGTGTAAACGAAGCACAAAGTTATTTTAAAACGCAAACATATGAGACACGTAGAGAGGTTAACAGCTAAGCAAGGTCAGTCACGAGCAATAAGGCTGGGTAGGCTAGCTAGGTGTCGTCACTAACTATTATCTCCGGGCTGAAGGGCTTATAGCCAGCACGTCTCCTCTCTATGGACCAACAGATCTTCAGTAACCTGTGAAAATCATAGAGCGAAAATCATGTCTGAATGAAAAATCCCTTCGACGGTTAACCTGGACAAAAGTGATTATGTATATGTTGTTTTGACATATGAGTCGAATTCAATTAACGATTTAGTTTGCTGTAATTGATACTATTTAGTTATTTCAAAATCTTTCTTTTAAACAACAGATCCAATATAACACAATACTATATGGTTATACTCACAGCGTGAGAATGATACATATGACGTCATATCCGCCGAGCACGAGAAACACGAGCCCACGCATATAGCTCACGGTGGCGGCGTAGATGTAGCTGGTTGAGGCGTTGGCGACCAGAGTGCAGACAATCTCGAGAGTCCCCACCACGCTGAATATCGCGCCTGGATCGAAAATGTTTAACACAATATTGAAAAGCAGTGCGTGCACTCGGGCTTCTTTGCAATTCTGTTTTTCATGATTTTGTGGTACAACATGCATTATTGGCAATTGTATAAGCGTATGGTGTATACCCGATTCTATCAGCATAAATGGATTATTTCAAATTAAAAAAAAACTCTCTAAAACTTAACCAAAACACTAACGACTGGTTATTTTTATTTTAAATGTTTAATTTAAATTTAATTATAATTAATGCATTAGATCTATATATGTAACAAATTCATAATGCTTTCGAAAGGACATACGATTTTGTAAATTACAAAATAGTCATTAACGCCAACATTATAGACAAAAATAAACTTTGAATAAAGAATTTACTTTGAACCCAACCATCCCCAACCCCCTTCCCCCAAAACGTCTACAGTTTGAAAACTTTCAATATATACACTATATTCTTGTTGCTTATGCCGTAAATAAAGTGTTCTAAATCACGACTTGTGTAATAGGAAGTGCTAAATTAAATGTCATACTGAACTGTATTAAATCATCACTACTAAACAAATGTAGACTATGTTTTATCTGTAGTATTTAGTATATGAGTAGTTGGTGAAAACGTGCATATGAATACTGAGTTAAATATTCAAAAAACGAATCAATGTAGATTAGCATTCATTCGTTTTGAGATCTACCTTGTTTCTCAGGCGGTGTCAGGTGAGAAAGGATACTCCTCTGCATCGTCGTAGAAAGGGGGCCAAACATGCCCACAGCTATGACTGCAACATAGAAACAGACGAGTAGACAGGGGACCAAACATGCCCACCGCTATGACTGCAACATAGAAACAGACGAGTGGACAGGGGACCAAACATGCCCACAGCTATGACTGCAACATAGAAACAGACGAGTGGACAGGGGACCAAACATGCCCACAGCTATGACTGCAACATAGAAACAGACGAGTGGACAGTGGACCAAACATGCCCACCGCTATGACTGCAACATAGAAACAGACGAGTGAACAGGGGACCAAACATTTCCACCGCTATGACTGCAACATAGAAACAGACGAGTGAACAGGGGACCAAACATGTCCACCGCTATGACTGCAACACAGAAAAAGACGAATATATTGTTTAATATATGAGTCGTGATCTGAAGAAACTGGGCAACATGCATGTGCGTAGAGTGTCGTCCCAGATTAGCCTGTGCAGTCCGCATAGGCTAATCAGGGACGATACATTCCGCTTTTATAGTATTTTTAGTTTCAAAGAAGTCCCTCCTTACCGAAAATCAAGTTTAAGCGTAAAGTGTCGTTCCTGAGTAGCCTGTGCGGATTGCACAGGCTAATCTGGAACGACACTTTACGCACACGCATTAAGCCCAGTTTTCTCAGAACGCGACTCATATAAACACAAATAAGCTTAATATATTTGATTCTCGCTCTGGGAAAACAACTTGATGTACTTGAAAATGACGCCCTATATTAGCCTGTTCTGTCCGACGACACTTTCATCTTTAAGGTGTATTATTCGTTTAAAGTAAGTACTAGTATCATGTTTTGGTGGAATGCGACGACACTTTATACAAGTGTATTCAACCCCGTTTCCACGGAGCGAGGCTCAACTATTTTATACGTGTTAAACGTAGTAAGTGCTATGTTCTAGTCGTGCTGTAACGGTAGCAATCTGTTTCCGTTTATTTAAAGTTACGAATTTCTAATCAAACTTCACGAGTGTATACGCCATAAAAATGCATCTTATGTAATTTTGTGCTCAATATCTTATGAAAACGAATGAGCAGTTTTCGTGAGATAGTTAAAGGTTGCACTCAACATTCAAAAGTCTTCCTGTGAACTAATCATACGTGTATTCTTCAGTCCACGCGTATATACCTTACGGGTTTTTGTTGTTGATATGGTACGTGGGACTTACTTATAAATAGTCTTGTGTGATTATAGTAATGTATGCATACGTTATACTTATTATGGTTTGGTCTAAGTATTGTTTTTCCCAACAAATTGATTAAAGGGTACAGTTATTAGCTTGATGATGTATTCAAATCGAATTAAACTGCGCTTAAAATATGAAAAGGTAAGCACTTCATGAATCACCATTGAATATGAAATACTACGCACTTATCCAGTAGGAAGTGTCGTCGGTGACGAAGGCGGTCCAGAGGAACGCGGCCCCATACGACGCAGTGCCGATAATGCAGATCCAAACCTCGTCCATAAACTTCTCTAAGAACTTCACCGAGCCCAGCCCGATCACCAAGATCACCGCGGCGCGCAAGGCGCTGTAGGTACCCACTCGTGTAGGCGACCAGCAGAACGGCTGCCCGAGCTGATACAGCGTCTCTGTCGTGGTGCGGGGCAGGTAACTCAGGTTACATAGGGCGTGGATGACGGTGACAAGCCGATACTTCCACAGGCGGTTTTCGGAGTCGTTCACCACGAAGAATGAGACGCTTGCTTTCAGCTGTCCAATTAACGTATTGTCATTCCGGCGTTTTTCCTTTGAAAGCGTCTCTGGCAGAACGAAAAACATGAATACCAAATTCAGAATCAGTACTCCGGCCATGGTTGCGAATGTGATCATATAGCCATATCCCTCTATTATGTATCCGGACACCAGACTTGCTAAGGATAGACCAATTCCGATTACAACCTCGATGAAAATGATTCCATACATGCGATGAGGTCCTGGCTTTGTGATGTCGGCGATATAAGCCAACGATACTTGAAGGGTTGTTGCGTACTGCCCAGAACAGCCCTCGATGAAGCAAGCTATCAGGAGAAAGACGATAGGCAACTCGAGATGAATAATTAACGCCGCTGTACCTAATCGCAACGTCGTTCCCACGATGCCTATCGTCAGAAGAAATTTTCGCCCAAACGCGTCCGTGTACGATCCAAAAATCATATTCGCAATGATCGCCGGAACTCCGGACGCCAGTGCAAAATACAGATTCCACGTGGATGCCTCAGAGGTGGCAGTCATTTCCGCCGCGTATATTGCACTGCTGGAATTGGGATTGCAGAAAAGGTCAGCGGACTCATTGCTGGATATGTTTGCTTTTGAATACTCCTGGTTCATAAAATAGTTATTCGTGTATTCCACAAGAGCGAAAAATGAACACAACATAGCGAACATGTACGCGAACACAATCGGCCCGATGAGCCAGTGGCGCCATGTTGTTTTGATCTCTAATGCTCGAAACTTTCGGTAATCAGTAGTCCCCGCGCCATCGGAGTCGTCTGTATTGGAAAGCAGCGTGCTTTTCTCATCGACGTTTGGCTCAAGATGAGGACGGTTAAACGGACTACGGTCCTTTTCTGTCATATTGGCTAAATCCTCTGAATGGTTTAACTTTTGTTGTAGCTACTATTCAACCCATCAAATGATTTATAGAATCTCGGATTCGACTTCGCATTGATCTTATATATTTTTAAACGGTTACAAAACTATGTGTATGTTTTTTCAAGTATCTATTCTTCCATCCTAAAATGAACACTACTCATATTCCTGTTATGAACACTTTCATTTATACACACAGGAATCTTAATAAACTGTGTTATCATACGGGTGAACAATACTGTATTAAATAGAACGTGACCCCGCTGAGAAGCTTAGGTTAGACTTCTACTGCTTGATATCGATCCATTGTTGAATTACTATGCAAATATTTGCGCTATCGAACAAGGAAATAAATTGTGTCATCACTGATAATGACTATTTTGTGTATTTTTACATATCTTGAGAGGAAAATCCAATATTATGTTTTAAATGTATGAAATTTGGAAAAATATACTATCTGATGTTAAAATATTCGTGTATGATCTCACTATAACATGTGAATTGTTAGCGGATATTTATATCAACCATTGGTTTGAAATAAGTCAAATCACTCTATTTCTTCGAAATCAATAGTCAGACCACTTGGATTTGTATACAAGTTCTTTGGCAGTTTACATTTAACTACGAAATGATTCATGTGAATGTAAGATAATTATACAAAAAGACCATATGCGTAATTGATGATACTTTAGTATTAATACATGTTTATCAATTCAAATACAGATCGTTGTATGATGAGTACAATAACATAATCCCGTCGTATCGGAGGCTGTACACATATGATGACATGTAACTGATACCAGCTATTGTTATTTTATCTCTTGTACATTGTACAATGGAGTTATATCGCTGAGGTTCATCATTTAGCATTACATGCAGTTCACTGGCGGAAACAAGCTTTATCTATCAGACTGAGCGGTCAAAATCTGTAAAATATATATGTTAATAAAAGATTGTCGTTGTTTATTACTGTAGGTCATATAATAAAATATATGTAAACATTAAAACACATTTTGATTTCGCTGTTGTTGTTTCCGTTTTTTTTTGTTAAAAAATACGTTTTTAAGAAATTCCAAAACGTAGAGTTATTACACGCGCTGGACGTTAGATTTTAATGAAGTGAATAATGTCAATGATTGGAACATGAAAAATGTAAATATAATGTGTACACTATGTGAAGTACAAATTAAGATTTTAAACATTTATTCTCTACAATAAACATAGTATAAACAAATAAATATAAATAAGCATAACTGTAATATGTATAAGTTCGGTTTAGAAGTAATCAATAATATTACCCATTAAGCAGTTATCAGTGATGAACCTTATGGCTGTTCATTTAAGATTTATATAATCTGATAACAATTGATGATTGCGTATTCATTGAAAAATACTTAAAACCTATTATGTGAGCTTGATTGCATTTAAAGCCCGATGCTCACTGAAACTCTCTATCTTGTGTAGAACCTGTACTTAGTGTCTTTGTGGGATATCTGTAAAGAGGATCTGTGACTTCCGATCGATAGGCGGAAACATTACCCAGTACGCCACGGTGACATCCGATCGATAGGCGGAAACATTATCCATTGCGCCACGGTGACATCCGATCGATAGGCGGAAATATTATCCATTACGCCACGGTGACATCCGATCGATAGGTGGAAACATTATCCATTACGCCACGGACACATCCGATCGATAGTCGAAAACATTATCCATTACGCCACGGTGACATCCGTGGGGACCTAACAGTTTGGGGTCCGAAAACTTATGCAACTGATTATCTTGGTAACTTTGTATTACATACGGCAAATAAACTTGTATTTCATTATTCACATTATTCGTTTGTGCCTTTTTTTAAACATTTCTTGGCATTAATACAGTTGTTTGGCCTTGATCAAGTATTGATTGCAAAATACTTTTTCTCAATATATTTTAGTTCCTGCACAGCGCTGGTACTTCAAACAATTAAATACTGAAGTTTTATTTGCGAATTTGACTGACGTAAAAGATTAAGATTCGCAAAATAGGAGTACAGCGCAACCAATTCGTAGAGCGCAATACTGCTGTAAGTAGATGGACACTTTTGTAAAAAATAATAAATACGAAAACAATGCTAGCTGATAAAAGTAAGACAAACCTCACACTTTTCGCGTATTTTTAATTTTCAAATTCAAGACATGACATAAAACACACGCGATTTAATTTGGACCTGTATTATTCCCTCTTCATTTAAAACCCATGAAATATAACAATGGTATTAATTACCATCTCTTTCTTGTGTGTTTCTGTCATTACTTCATTCCATTTATATCAACAATATTAACCATCGAGAACTCGATGCACTAGCTTAAAAGCTAAATAATTACTAGAGATACTGGATTGTTTTGTTGAATACTTGTATCACCACAAAACATATGCATTTAACTATGAGATTCCATGTTTTCAATTAAAGACGCAGACGGCATCGGAATATCACATTTCAGAAAGAAGCAGACAAATAGCCTGTCTCCACGTCTTCGGACACAGAGATTGTTTTAACTTTGCCTTGCCCGCGAACAACATCTGGGAGAGACGTTACACTCAGTTGTAGTTCCTTACCAGACGACTTTGTACTTCCGGTTTGCACAATGTTTGATTCAGTCAAGTCGCGAACAAGTTCTTTGAGTTTCACATTTTCAACACTGAGAACTTCGTTTTCGTATTTGAGTTCTTGGTTTCGCAACCGGAAGTTAGTGTCACCATAGTGATCCTTCAGTTGATGGTTTTCTTTCATCAAGTTCTCGTTATCTTCGCTAAGCTCTGAAAAGAATAATAATTTATATCAACGCTTCATGACATGAAAATCTATGGTCTAAGCTAGTGAGTATGCTAGTTTTCATTTCAATTGCAACACACAAAAACGGAGAATTACGCAGGTAAATTGTAACTAGACTTAGTTTCGCTTCTTCGAGACCCTTGTGTCATGCGTATCATATGAGATGCGGACTGTTATATTAAATAGACCGAGTCAGGAATGAACAATTCTTATGTATGGTTTTAAAGCATTCACGGTATTTTACAAAAATGTAAACAATAATAAATTTAGTCGAATTTCGTCCAAAGAGATTAAATCATTGTTGCGGTCGATATAAACAGAGGGGGTAATCACGTGACAAACAAAATGGCCACGCCCATGCCGAGGCAGGTATTTTTCGTCGTTTAATACACTTTAATACTTGTATTATTAATACATGTATTTATTCAGCTCACTTTCTAGCCATATTAGAAAGAAAGTTACTGGCTTTTGTTTCGAAGTAATATTCGCTCTATATCTCGACTTTACTCGGTGCAAAATTTCTTAGCGGGATTACCTAATTAGGGCTCCACTTAGAAAATTTGCATTGAGTAAAGTCGAGATATGAAGCGAATTAAAATACGAAGTAAACGCTAATCACCTTCTTACTGATATGGCTGGAAAGAGAGCGTCATTTTAAAAATAAACAGAAGTAATAAAGGGTATAAAACAGCAAAAAATGACTGTCTCGGTATGGACGTCGCCATCTTGTCTATCACGTAATTACCCCCTCTGATATATAAGGCGTACACGTACTTTATGTTAACTTATCATGCGTTGATTTGGCAACGATATTACATGAATTTTCGTTTATAACTGAAATCACAAATGAATACTAAGCGGTTAATTTCGCTGCTCAAGATTACCAGCCACGCCCTAATATTTATATAAGGATGACGGCCGAAGTTATGGAATTGCAGTCCGTACCTGTACACAGCGCCTCGGCCGTCTCGAGGCGCGCCTGGAGGTCGTCCCTCTCCGCATGCAGCTGCTCCCGGGCCTCCAGAGCGTCAGCGATCGTCACTTCCTGTCGACAGATGCGTTCAGTCAGCAGGTCTACTAGGTCGTTGAGACTATTCTGTAACATAGTGGTCGCATGATATAGGTAATGCTACAGTTATGTTCATGGTATCTATTGTGTTTTTGTCGTTGTTTCAACAGCATTCAATCATGTCACGGGCGTCGATTGAACTGCTTAAACTTGTTCTACGTTAGCTGGTAAACTAGAACGATTTGCACACACTTATGCCAGAAGCTGCCATCTGCAATTACTTGAATCAATAAGAACGATAAGGCGACCGTAGAAACAACTATATTGTTCAAACAAAACATAAACACTGTTGTTCTTAACCAGCCGATTTACTGTATCAAACCTTCTTGTGTAAATAATAAGAATGTTTACTAAATCAAATGTTATATATTGTAATCATATGCTATTAATAATTGCTATGACATTAAACGTTTTATGTACCGGTATTCTTCTTCAAAACGTAATGTATGATATAATGAACGATTGTTTAACAATTAGCGCATGATACAATTGACAACTGCATAAATTATCAATTTACGGCACACGAATTTTACTACAAGACAATGCATGCCTAATTGCCTATGCGTTTATGCATACGGACATATCAGACGCCGTCCTTAACTCAATTATAGTTGTGTATTAGAAAAACGTCATTAAAACCCAGACGGAACACGTTAAAAACTCACCAAGTCTTGTTTCATGTGTTTCTTATAGTCCTCCAACTCTGACATCCGGCACTCGACGCTAAGCTGGCGCTTCATAAGCCGCCCCTTCTCGCTTCGCAGACTTCCAATCAGGTGGCGCGTGGAATCTAGACATGACTTCAACTTCCGGAACATACTGAAGTCCGCGCTAGTTCGACGTCTCGAGCCAGTGGGCTTTGGCTCTTCCTGTGCTGGAGTTGTTTTTGGCGGCGACGGCGGTATGACGTTGATTCCCAAATCTCCTTCGTCGTAGTCCGCTTCATTCTGTTTTTCTTCGATAACGACGTCTTCCTAAAATGAGATGGGATCCTTGTTTAAAAATCTAATCTGCTACTAAAATTTCTGTCCTGTGCTATTTTGAAGAAATTTTCGACAATTTTGGTAAAATTTTGATAACGTCGTGGCTTTTTAATTAAATTAGAAAATATGATTGTTTTTGATAGTGTTGCTTGTACAAAAGCAACAGTTATATTATCAGAATGGCCACATTATTGCATACATGTATGTGATTCCCATTTTTCCACTCAGGGTTTTCAACTGTAACTTGGTCTTCATTTATAAATTCATCATGTTCGAGCAAAAATCTGCCTAATACGCACCTCGACGGCGGTATACTTCATGGTCAGCCGGTCCAGCACTTCCGCCAGGTCGTCGATGCTGTCCAGTAACGTCTCCGCGGTGTCCAGGACGCCGTAACTCAACTTCCGGCCGCCGGTTCCCCATACAGGCTGAATGCTGAGACGTTCGCCGTTCATCGTGGAAGCTGTAGTTTAAAAAGCCGGAAATCATCGCAAGTCAAGCGTAAGAAGCTTATTGATTCAAACAAACCCCCGACATGTATACGGCTTTAAATCAACATGGACTGAAATAAATCTTATCGGCGCTATTGATGAGTCGCGGTCATAGAAACCATATGTTTTACTCGTGCAAAAATCTTGAAAATATTGCATTTACGACCACAAACGTCATTAAATACGACCTTGCACCGAAACGATAGCTAAATGAAAAGTTTATACCACTAAGTTTCATTGCACGACTTCAACAAGAAAGCCAAACTGCGAGGCATCAAACGGCCGCCATCGAACAGTTGATATTTTGCCACAAGTTAAACAATATAAGGTGGAATAGTTCCCCTCGATATAACACGTGTTGTGTTACTTAGTACACAGTTTACTCCGGTAACTAATCATCATAGAATTTGTCAGATTGGCACAAGAAATTAAATCAGTAAAAGTGTGAGTACTGATCGACTGTTTTATTGCAGATACAAACATTAAGTTAAATGGATCACAACAAATAAGCCTCGGGTAACCACTGATTTTGAGAATCTGACACGTGAGTGTGTTCGTGAAAAAAAGACGTTAGAGTCAACTGAAACATTCGTATCAAATCCATGTATTGAGTAGACACAGTTTTGTAAATCTATCAACTATCGTTTTTTACCAGATGTATTCTAGAAAAATTAACAAATAGGTCACATACAATATAGCCAAACGCCACACTTACTATTTGAAATATTTTCATTTTTTTAAACAAATGAGAATAAGTAACACTATGCTTAAACAATCAATTGTAAGGGATGGAGTCAGTATAACTTCTCGCCTCAAATTATTGGGATTCCTGATTTGTTCTTTATTTACCTACATTACTATTACAAATTTATCCAATATAATAGTTGGCAACAGTTTAACTAAATTCTGTTTCTGCACCAAACATCATGAAAGCACGAAACAAATGGCATGTAATTTGTGATAATTGTTTTCATGAATTTAAACACAAGTGTACATATTACACACATGTATACCTGAATATTCTAATTTTATCATGCACTATGTAAAATAATCACTGTAATTCATTATCTGTTCAATTATATACGACAATCCGTAAAGTGACGTTAGCATATTGTATGTATCATTATTTTACATAGAATGACAGTGAAACAATATTTATTGCATTCGACAAATACAAGTTTATCGGTGTGACCTTCAAAACCGGCCCAGTGGAGGGCATAATGAATTAAACAACCACAGATGTTTCAAGTGATTTTAACAAAAGAACATTGTTTTGATATCATTAACCGTCAAGGTAACATGACAGTGAACTTCAAAAATGAGTTCGCAATCCTAACGATGGTCAGGTCTCGTTAAGAATCGGTTCTTGATTTTTATAGAAATTAGAAAACCAATAACGTTTACATGACGAAGACATCAAAAGAAATAGTCGAATTCAGTCGTATATTGAATATGATATTTACATATAAGGACTATTTAATATTGTACCGATCTGTACATATGCAATGGATTCTTATCTATTTTAACATACATAACATTAATATTTTTTAAAGCGACAAAATGTTATTAAAACCGAAGTTATATATCTGAAAAAAAATATAAAAAAAATATCACAATAAACTAATAACAAATTCAAAATTCAAACTAAAACATATATACCAATGTATTAAAGTGTTGTTCTATGGCCTTTTATGATCACTTTTGTTAAATTCGAACAAGTTTTGGGGCGCTAAATCATGCAGGGTCTGCTTAAAAAACTATTTGCATTTCATCGCAAATCTTCAATAATTTCGTCATCATTTATATCCACTAAGTTCATTGAAACACCGTTTTACAAATGCATGTACATTTTCTATTCATGAACGCATTGATTGTAAACGACAGAAGACCTCAGATAAGATAAACTCAATTAGCCGTTGACATCAAGTCCTTTAAAATATAGAATATCGAATTCAACACACTTTACAAATTCCACTAGAGTCTTGCGATAATGCTACCTAAAGCTATTCAAATTAATATAAGATTCTTCGTGACAGCTGGCCATTGAGAAGAATCCTTCAGCTTTCAATAACAATCTAACAAAAGACTTATCAACAGCGTTTGCTATTTGCCCTGTATCGATCTAGTGTAAAGAAATATAGGTAATTGAGCAATATTAACAATGCACTATTCGTTAATTATTTATTTAGGATCCAATTGACTTTTAATTAAATAATTCTTTTTACGCTAATACGTTGTGTTAACTTGTTGGATTAAATTATTGTAAACACAAATCTTAAGTTCCGAAAACAGCAAATGACTTACGAGAGTTAACGCATCAATAGTCAATAGTCATTAAAACCGTCTCATGTAAAGCACCGAACATAAACAAATACTCACCTTAGATTCCAGCAACCTTCGCTGTTTCACCGCTGTACAATTCCTTAAGCAGGCGCCAGAAAACCAGACCCTGGTGAAAAGCGTCCCACGCTATCTTACTAGGACTACAGAACAAGATGTGTGACACGCAGGAGGACTTGTTGACAATGTATGTCGACTCTTGATACCTGTGAACGCAACCAGAGGGTCCTGACAGCGCGCCCGTTACATCAACCATAAATCGAGACTCTGTATAATTTCGAATCACTTGTCAAACGCAGTTAAAGGGGCCTTTTCACGTTTTGGTAAATTGACAGAATTAAAAACAATGTTTCAGATTCGCAAGTTTTCATTGTAGTTATGATATTTGCGAGGAAACAGTTATACTGAACATTTACCATACTCTAAAATAACCATAATATGCATCTTTTGACGATTTTAAAAACATAAAAATTATAAAGCGTTGCAACGCGAAACAATTTAATAATTTGGAGAGTTCTATTGTTGTATTAAATTTTGTAATACTACGACAATTGCTTTTATAAAGAATAAAATACATCAGTCATTTTATGAGCATGCATGACCGAGTGGTTTAAGCGTTAGACTTTTACTCCAGGGGTCAGTGGTTCGGGCCCAGTTGAGAGTTACTTTTTGTTCTTTCTTTAATTCTATTCTTTTGTTTAATACTGCAGCTTTTTGGATCCAGTGTTTACATTTATCAATATGAAGCATTAAATGACAAACTTCAATACATGCCAAAATCTGTGAAAAAGGTTTAACCTCGACACAATTAACGTTTAGGATTATGAGTGTTGAAAATTGCTAGAAAATGGGTTTGGTTTCATTCAGATAGTACCCTAAATTACACCGTTTTTAATGGTGTGAAACCAAATTAATTTCTAAGTGCTCTTTTGTGTTCACTATTTTATTTACAAGATTTCCAATATCTTGATGCGAAAGTCACTCAGTTAATTAATTATGAAACGCTAATTCCATAAAACACGGCGTGTTCGTTCCTTGCAAACACGTCAATTTGCGGAGCACATGCAAATGGAATCGTTAAGTTATCGATTGGCCAATCTTAAAGAGACCGTTAACCACAAACGACGAACACAGAAAAGTTATTAAATACCTTATTTTTGTACAATAAGTAGTTTATATTGATTAAAATACCACGACTGATATACTACAGTAGATTGATCATTTTATATATAAAATATATACAATTCACTACGCATGCAAGATTTGCCTTCCTGGGTTTACCACGTGACGATGATGATCCATCTACTTCCGTTATTTATAGTTAACTGGTTGTTACCTGGTACATTTTCCGAGTTAAATTTAATTACCGAATTACTGAAAATATGAAAACTTAACGACTATGTCAAGTAATGTAATATACCAGTCGTGATATTTTAATCGATATAAACTAATAAATGTAAAAAAAATATATTATTTTATTAACTTTTCTTTTTTGGTCGTTTGTTGTTTACGGTCCCTTTAAACGGTCCGCCAATATTATTTGATAATAAATCAGATATTGAATAACAACAATCGATCCTATCAATGCTCGTTCAGTTCACTTATCTTGCGAAAATACCATGCCTTGAGATATACGGCCAATGCTAAGATAGGTCAGGACCGATGCCACATGACTAAACCGACCGAATGCGACATTCTATAAGCCGAATCGAGCGACTAATACACAATCTTATCTCGATTGTTTATATGGTTGGATCCACTCGAAACTGAGTTTTGGACCGATAAGTAGGGGACACATGCACATGTTATCAGCCTACATATTTCAGCATAATGCATTGTGACTTATGAGAATACATAAACATGATTATAACACCGTTACATTCGATTTTACAAACTGGCATTATCTTTTGCATATGCACCGCCTTAAATCGAAACGTTGATTTGTATCACATTTTATCGTAAAATTACGAGTTTATCTTTCTTGCAATCGCTCAGATAGTGTAACTGCGCAACACTGTGTCAAATAGCTGAAAAAAATATCGCATTTGCATGGGAGTTTCTCCGTTTATTTTGTTCTATATGACTGGCGATTAAAATGATCAGATCATCAAAGGAGCGCTTAATAAGTGCTCAAATGATAGATTGTAAAAGAAAATACTAAACGGTCGTTTTTATCTTGCAATAAGAAATTTCTTAAATTCGGGATTTCATGTTTAATAAATATACTGTTTTATCATCTTATAAATCATTTAATTAATGTAATGAAAATTTGATAAATACAGTTTTTAAAACAAAAAACGCGCCATCAAATTTATGGCGTATTATAAGAAATGTAAGCCAATATTTTCAATGATTGGATTTTACTTTTGGAAATTTTCTTTTCTTTTTCAATAAGAAATCAGTCGTGTTTTATTGAGATCGTAGATGTTAATGTTAACAAATGTATAACAATGAAATATCAAGGGATCATGGAGTATCAAGTGTATAAAATATTCTATTGTATTTGTATTCGCAGTGTCGACACTCAGCCTTTAAAATAGCCTGAAGGCACACTGACGTCACGTTTTTGAACGTTATGTAGCATCAGCCTAATAACACGTTGAATTTAAGATTCGTTGACAGTAGATGAAAGCTTAAACAGGAAATCGTCGTTTTAATTATTTATTCACGTATATACATTAACCGTACTTAAGTTCAAAACGATTTCACCGTGTGTAAATTGGTCTTGTTGAGTTATGTATGCACATAAAAAATACGTATTTAGGCAAAAAAAAAATATTAAAATGATTTTCGGATTTTTTTCTAAAAGTGTCGGGTAGGAGGACGGAAAAAAAAGATGGGTGACCAAATATGCACTCATTTTAAAATTGTTATGGTATAAAGTTCTTTTTACTAAGCAACCACAGTGATATTTTTCAAACATGTAGATGTGCAAAATGATCATAATCAGACTCTAGGTCTTGATGTGCAGTTTTTAAATTAGTTTGAATTTTAAAAATATCTTAACTATATAGATATAAGTTCAAAAGTTATGCAATCTTTTCACTTGTCTATAATAAACTTTTTGGTGATTTTTTGCTGAGCATTTTGGTCATTGTACCTGTGCGTTTTGCGGACTTCGTGCGTGGAACAAAATAAGTTTTTTTGCTATCATTTGAATTTATTTTTTTGTTTTAATTGTCTCATTTGGTTGAAACTTGCCATCTCTATGGGTTTTTTTCACAAGGAATCCATATGTTGAATTAAAAATACTTTATCTCAACAAACAATAAATAAGCTATTGAGGTTTAAAAGAAGCATTTATAGTTTAGTGTCCAGTAAAAATCAATGCCGCAGACAAATAGCAAAATAAAACGCTTTTCAGGGGTTTCACTGGCCCAAAAAAAGTTGTCGCCACTTTATCGCGGTGTGAAAACCGCCCGTTATTCAAACTTAATCAATAAGGACAATCATTTTACAGTGCTCCAGCTAGCAATAAATAGAGGGGCGCTGCGCCCCTCTAAAATTTGCCCCCTTAAAAAGCGCCCCTCTATTTTTCTGTCAAATGCCCTTTTGATCTCTAAATTCCTGCTTTCATGCCGTATAAATCGCCAGAAACATCGACATGAATACACAGATAACACCCTTACATGACAGCCTGGGGTGTATTAATTCAACACATTGTGAACAAACAAGCCAAATAGGCATGGTTTGTTATCAGAGCACTAATTAGCCTTTTGTTGCAGACGATAGTAACATGCTGTGAAAGATTATCTCTGAGGTCACGCTTGGTTAGGCACAATCACACTCGAATGAAATCAAATTCAGCACTATTGATTTTTTTTAACTTCTGAATTTTTTGGCTATAATTTGTTTGCAAAAATAGTGATTTTTAATTCAACATACCTATTAACATTTGAAAATTAATCATCTTTTTTAATGCGAACATGCGGTTAATTTTTAGTCCGAAATTACCGCATGAAAAACATATTTGTGTTTGGATTTTATTTCTGAACTTTAAAACACTGTCTGTCCCCAATCATGATGAATTTTAACATGAATAGGGGCAGATAGTTGTTAATTCAACAAATAATGAACTTGTTTGGAAGGAGGATTTATCACTCTGCAAGTAAAATGTAATGTTGATATTGTCATATATTTTCGCGACCTAAGGAAACTGTCAACGTTGTTGACATTAGTTGAAATAACGAGTTGTGAAATAAATATATCCTATTATTAACAATAACAATGTTTCATTTTAATCTCCAGACTGGATGCTACTTAATAGTGACATTGATCATTGTTTAGACTTTAAATTTGTCAATATAGGTTTTTGTTTGAATTAATATTATTATTGTGGACAAACATTGGCTCAAAGTTATTTAAAGCAACAAATTTAAGTAGTGACAGTCACAACGTTTTTTTGACCCAGTGAAACCCCTGAATTTATTTCATGTTTTCTTCATTTCATTTTCTTCTAAAAGGCCACTAATGCTGAAACTGGAACCTGAAAGATTAACATGCAGTTCAATGATGATAGGTGATAAAAAAAAAAAAAAATTCCCCCCCCCCACACACACAATGGAAAGAAATATAATATCTACATATCTCTAATGCGTGTAGTCGGATGCTAGCCCATAGCGGATAGTAATATATTTATTGTAATTTCATTACACAAAATGAGGAACAGCATACAATTGGTGAAGTCATCCAATGCACTAGTGTTTACGATTAATAAGTATATAGTATAACCAAAGTATATACTTGAGTATATTTATAACCAAATGCCCTATTTTCCAAAATAACACGTGAAATGTGCCCTTTTTGGGGAAGCTCCCCTCTATTTTGAAAAGCTGGCTGGAGCACTGTTTTAGGAACCTTACTACATTAATGAATAATGGCATTTACTATATTTTTATTACTCTGAGAAGTATGTTAGTACATAAATAACAATAAGTACCTTCATAAGTTTTAATATTAAAAGCTTCATTTTTATATAAATAACATTTTTTCAACTTGATAAACCAGATAACCAACATAAAATAATAACGTTAACAATAATGTAACAGTATGCTGCATAAATGTTTCAGAATTATGTATTAAAACCTAGAATCACACAAATGTATATCATCTGAAAGGCAAAATAAATTAAACATAAGAAAATAAAGCATCTCAATTCAAATTATTAAACAGTTTATACATTTGGTCATTTGGACATGATATACATCAACTTCTGTTTATTATCAAATTTCATAAATTCTAAAACAACACCTTTTGTTAAAAGGTTTTCTGTTAGTTGTGGTGGTTGATTTCCAGGTTCAATTAAATGAATATTTTTTTCACATCTATTTCTTGACAGAAAGGCCCAGAATAATTGCCACCATCCATTATTGTTGTCTGAAATAACACAAAACATATTTGTACAAACTATATACAACAAATCAACACATAAATGTCAGTATCTTTTTATATGTCCGAATTTTAACATATCCGAAATATAGTACATCGAGTGAAGGACCTACTTTTAATTTCAGAAATAGTTGGTATCTTAATTAAAATATATCGTTCCCAGAACATTTTAATAGTGGAACTGTTAAACACAAATGCTCACAAATGCCTGTTGAAACAAGTTAACATGTGTTTTGTCATGGTATTGATTAAAGAAATAGCGTACTTAATAATCGTTATAATTATTGATCTTCGTGAGTTAACGGCTGGACAGATTTTTTTTAAGTTAACTTTTTTTGAAAGGTTGTCCAATTGCCCATAGGAGGATCAAGGGATGCTTTGGATTAAAGCTGTTTTTGACATTTTTGCGGCCCGCGAAGACAGGTCTATGATAAATTCTAGTTAATTATCTTGTTATGATTCCAATATCAGAGGGTGGGTAATTATTTTTTTCATGGCTCTTTGTCAATTTTTTTTTCTCATTAACATGATTTTATATATTTATTCGAATATATTGGGCTCCTAACAAACAAATAAAAAAAATACTATCCTGGTTACGTTACTTCCACCTGTGGCGTAAATGGGTTTCGTTTTGCGAGCACCTGTTAAATTAAAATCGTTATTTTCCTATTGCTTTCATAATAATTTTTAGTCATTTTAATACTATCAATTTTATAAAATTGTAAAGAAATAATGAAATATTTACTTACCAATCGATTCCATTCAGGATTTCATTTGACGGTTGCATAATTATTGGGAAATTAGCAGACTTTGCTGATGAAAGCGTTGTAGCGTTCTTCAACTTCTTGCACAAACAATGATGGCGTAGCTGTTGTTATATTCCAGCACATGTAGACGATGAAGGAGGTTCACGTATTAATGTGGGTAATTAAAACTGGGTTTATTATGATGATTTATAACTCATTTGAACTTTTTCTAAAACCCTGCAAGCGTTTTGTGTTTAAAAGCCACCTTTTGGCATCCGAAAAAAAAAAGATTTTTATTTATTTTTTTTTTGGGGGGGGGGTTCGTCAAAAATTGGAGTCGGCTGGTCCGAAAATCATTTTATTAAAAATTTCTGGCCTTATCATTTAAATATGTAAAATCATGTGTTACATGAAAATATCTATCAAAGATATTTCAGAGTTCAGATACAGAATGACTGTGGGCAGGAAAAGCATGTGTATTTTGAGTTCCAAGAGATTTACGGTTATAGTATACCGGTAATGTGTCTAGTTATAATTTATAGTCTTCGTTTACTCAAAGTACACATTATTTATTTATTTGTAATAATTGAGGTTTTAATATTTAAATATTTTATATTTAAAATAACATGTGTCAAAAATAAACGCATTTGGCGCTGAGTGTTGATTTTCCAGTATGTTTTAAACATGTATTATAACGTCCCAATATAACATTTGCGATATAAAAATCACATATAAGCTCGTGTATTTAATATTGTGTCCCCTACCGAGATGCATACACAATACGATTTCAGCTTATTCTTAATTTCGATAATTTCGATAGTTTGTAGTTTTGAATTATAACTTGTCTGCAATATTATATGCGATAAATGATATAAATTCTTACCGTTTAAATCTGCAAGTATAGACAAATATCCTAGCTGTATTTATCCACGAACTTACAATTACAGTTAAGTGTCAATAATTGCCCGTCAATCAAACATATATAAGAAATAAAATCAAAAAGAAATAGTTTAAGATTTTTAGTAAAGATGTGTCATTATCTGAAAGATACATAAGCTTTATATTGAACGTTCACACTAGTTATATATTCACACGCATTGATTGACAGAACTCGCCAGATGTATCGGTTAATATGTAATTAAAGAAACATTATCACGCCAAAATGTATAGTCGAATATGACATGACTAATATGTATGCATACGTATTCTTAACGATGCTGACAGTCGGCAGGTTTGTGAGGCCATGTTTTGTTACAAGTTTCAACTACGACGTTACCGTGTATTTCGTTTCATTTTTTTTCGGCGTAAGCTGCATAAGCCAGCTTTTCACCCTGACTTGACCTTTGTAAGTGTCCAATAAAATTCAAATAAAATTTCCCGCGACTAGGTACGAATGAATACACTTCCATTTATTCCATTGGCTGATTTGAGTATACCACCAGAACATTGGAAACATATCCGCGTCTTTGTACCACTGTTTTACTGTATGAAACAATTTTATCTCTAATGAAAAGGCTTAATAGATAGAACAGTTTTACACTCAATTCTCGACATCAATACAGTTTGTGCGTACACCTTTTATTTTCAGAGTATTACCAGCGCAAAAACGTTTATACTTAAACGGCTATGTTCTCATATTTAGTACTTACTTCCATATTCCTGTCAACATGTTAACATGTAAAAGTATAAAGAGCAGTGGAAGCGAGGCCTCACTTTAAAGAATTGCATTTCAACCCGCGAGGTTTCGGGTCAAGTCGCGGACATTCAGAGTTTATATACAGGTCATCACCGGAGTTCGCGGTCAGTAAAATAATCGTTATATAATAAAGACGCTATCCGTGAACTAGGTTACCTGGAATTTTCTTTAGACCAGAAATATGTTAAAAGAAGATATTCAGCAATATAATTATGGTATGTCAATAATAGATTCTTAATGTGTTTTCAACAATACAATGATAAATATTATTTTTAATAAATTTAACAATAATTATTCCACCATATTGCCTAATGTACTAAAGTGATATTATGAGCATGTAACAGTTTATAGGTGTCTATCGCAACCGTTGATTATTTTTGTTGTTTCTACTTCATATACACTTATAGTAATTAATGCAGCATCAACATACTAAAACAATATACCAGAAAGAGAAAAATAATGCATTTGAATATTAACCGTACTTTCGCTTGACAACTGATCATGCGTTTACGAGTTGAACCTAAATTTAGTTTTAGTGCAGATTTGTTCATACGACACAAAGACACAATATTGTTTTACGGATCATTTCGGCTTACAGGACTGGGTGGGTCACGTAAGAATATCGAATATAAAATATATTTTTATAAACAACTGGTAGCAAGGTGAGTTGCAGATAATTGATCAGTAACCACATTTTAACTAACTATTTTGACCTGTTAATTCTTTTCAGCTCAATTCAACAGTGCAAAATGCCCATAATATCACTTTAAGCATGAGCACGATGATTCTCGATACTGTTAATAATCGAATCAAATAGCAATGCCCGACAGACCACTAAAACAGGTTTGTTCTCGTGTGGCCGGTTGACTCATATGTTTAAATTTCACTTCCATTCTTCTTTTGGTTTTCTGTTTTGTATCTATAGGTTTATGACCAGCAATATGTTATAATGTAAAATAAGCCGCGAAAACTCCCCGTAACATCCCGTACTGCGTGTGATGCAGCTAAGAACTGCACAGAAAAAGACATTCGCTATCCTTGATCTCATTCATTAAACTATTTACGCCGTATATCTTTTTTAAAGATATTTCTTGTTTCGTCTGCATTCATTATTCATAATTTGACACTCGGCTAATTTCTGTTACAAGTGAACTTTGACCGCACCATCGCTAAAAATTAACAGGCTTCGAGAAATTGTTGCACTACACATGCATTTGTTTATAATTTTGTAAATCAATACATTAACAAAATACTTAAAATAAGGAAAATATCAGCGACTATTTAAGGCAAAAGGATTCATTTTTATTTTCAATATTTTTGCTGACTTCGACGTGTATTGTGTCTTTCAGAATCCTTTCAATCAAATAAAAAAATGGTCTGAATAATTGTTTTAATATGCAGCTTTAATGGTCCAATTTTCGAGTCCAGTATTACCACTCCGATCAAAGATTATTATCCAGTTGTAATAAGTTCATTCACATTGCACATGTTTATACAAAATTGAAATTGACGCAGTATTTCGTAATCAATAATACATGTATTGTATCTACTGTTTACTTTAAATATATTGAACGGGTGACTAGCCGGGTAATCGGTTCCTTACACCATCAATACACCACCAATCAATGGCGTATCTACAAAACAAAACAAAGCGTGTTTATCAACAAAGAATATCAGGTGAATGTATGTTATTTTTTTAACTCGGTACTAATTTTCAAAATAGCCCGGATCACTGTATTGATTAAAAAAACAACACACACATACAACGCCGTTTCCGGAAAGGAGTGAACGATCCGTATGGTCAGTGAAATTCACATGGCTTTGTTTTTTATGATTTGTTTAAAGGACATATTATGGTTAATCTAGAAGTATGCTATCACTTGAACGATTAATCATTCAAGTAGTATAACAAGACAAAATACTCACATCGCGATTCGTCTTGCATTTACTTGCAAAGTTGCTAATCAGTTTTATTTACTACATGTATATTTGCTTTATGTAGGCGGTTCATGGACGAAACGAGCAGAAACGTTGTATATTACTAAATCGTTTTGCGCTGTGTTATGTTCTCGATTCGAACTGATGATTTATTATTAATGAGTGGGGATTAATAGTATAGTTATATGGCTGCAGTGTGATTTCGCTCCTTCGTTTAAAGTATTGAAATGAATAAAAATATGACGAAAATAAGGAAATGATCAATTCCAAAATGCACGGATAGACCCCTATAAGCTGGTAACAGAATCAATGTTAAACAAGGTTAGTTGCTGCATTTAAACATCTATAGAAATAAATATAGCTTGAAAAAGGTATCTTAACCAACTCAAACATTTAATAGTTTTAATGAAGAAAACACATCGCGGTACAGACTGACTTGAATGCTAAGTTAAACAGCATTGAGTGTAGCACAAATACGTGATAACACACATTAAAGAGACAAAAGACACGTTTGAATTTTAGAAAATATTATTAAACAGGTACCCAGCTTATTGTGCCGGCTAAGCAAATCCTTGATTTTCTTTACATTGCCATATTGCATATTAATAATGAAATTTCTGGTTAAAAAATCATGGGCTACAGAATCCATTTACCACTCTGCATCATATCAAAATAATATATTACGAAATCATAAACTTATCCAACCGGTTGGACATTAATAGCTGTTTCGTCACGTTTACTTAATTTAATCATCCTAGTTGCTCGAAGTTCCCGACAATTTGGCTTTTTGAAAAATTTATCTCAATACCCATTAAGATTGTAATCACGATAGCAGATGATCGTGTTCAAAATGCTAGTAAGATAGCGGAAACCGCGAAAAATGGCCAATTAAAGATAACGTAAAACTCCACAACAGGGTATGATATCGAACGTGATTCAGTGTTAACATTGTCTTGTTAAAGGGGCCTTTTCACGGTTCGGTACATTGACAAAATTTAAAAAAGTTGTTTCAGATTCGCAAATTTTCGATTTAGTTATGATATTTGTGAGGAAACAGTTATACTGAACATTTAATCATGCTCTAATATAGCCATTATATGCATCTTTTGACGATTTAAAAACCTGAAAATTATAAAGCGTTGCAACGCGAAACGATTGAATAATTTGGAGAGTTCTGTTGTTGTCGCTATATTTTGTGAAACTACGATGATTGCTTATTTCTGCCATAGTATGCAGAAGAGTGGTCGATGGGTCTAAAGCGTAGACATTTTACGCCAGGTATCCAGGGGTCAGTGGTTAGAGCCCTGTTGAGGGTTACTTTTTTAAATTTTATTACTGACTTTTTACTGGAGATTTTTAAAGCAAATGTTTACATTTATCAATAAAAAGCATTTAATGACAAACTTCAAAACATGCCAAAATCTGTGAAAAGGCCCCTACCTACTATCATTTTTATGAAGTCAGTATAATGCTTTTCGGAAAAGAAACGGTCAGACGTAGTAATCAGGAAAGACAGAGGATCACTGACCAACACATTAATATGTACCGCCATATTAAATTAGGGGTATAATATAATAATACAAGTTGTCATTATAACGAGACACAATAATAAAAAAAATGTGAAAGAAGTTCAGTAATACATGCTAATCATAATATAAAACTTATTTAAAATATCAAAATAGAATTACAACCTCTACCAAATTTTAGTAAATATGTACGTATTTCTTTAATAAGTCAGTAGTAATGGTATAAAAGGTATATTACTCTTCGCAATAATAAACTCATCGTCTTGAAGTGTAGCGTCCCTTTACAGTACGTATTACTGTAAAGAAATTATGTATTACGTATTGAGTTGATCGAGCGGATACAGGGTAAGAATTGTTCATACGAGAAAGGTGTATAGTTTTGGTTAACGGAATTATGAGTTTAAACCGATACCGGTACTTATCAATAAAAAAGATCTGTCACATGTCTTTACATTTAATATTTATTTAGAATTGTTGTATTTATCTATATTGGGTTTTCAGTCCATTACAGAGATATGGCGTTCTGATGCATATGAAATAAACTGCAAACAAGCAAACAACACCTTCAATTCTGCAAACCAAGTGTTTATACTGGAAGTTTATGTCCTTGTATTGTTTTACAAATTTGCGCAAATGTATAATGATATATATTTCGTGTTAAAAAACTTATTTAACTAGTCAGCGTCAATTGTGAATAATAAATCGTGTTGTTTTGTTCTGTTTTTGTTGTAATAGTTATTCATGTTTTTCATGGTAATGTTATTATGTGATCAATACATTAAAGAATGTAATGAAAAAAAACGGTATTCTACGAATTTACCCCGTTTACCTCTGGTAACATAAATGATATGTGCTCATTAAAATAAACATGTAACACTTTATTACGCATCAAATAAAAATTGCAATTATTTTATCAGCCTTGTATTCTTCGAATGGGAATACTTGTAAATGTTATAACTGCCTTTTTTTATTTAAAACTTTCCGCTGTCTGCTGAAAACCATTGAAAATCATTACTACCAAAAAATCCAACAATGCCCATTGTAAGAGTAATTGCATATGTATAAACCCTTTAATAAGTGTATGTAATTTTTTTAAACATTACAAATATTGGAAGGCAGTCACCAGACAACAAAAACAATCGTAATTTTGACATTTTAGAAATGTATACTCTTCGTTTGTCATTGTTTGTAAATACTTGTCTGAAATAACATTAGATGTATTTGAACAACTTATATAAACATTATAAGAGAAGAAAATATCTTTATTTAATTATTCTTTCATTTCTTATTATGTAAATCGACGTCCCTGCCTATGCACTCAAAATAAATAAGGAGTCAAAATACTGCATTTAAGAATGTTTAATCAGACAGTGATATACTAGCAATAATACGAGGAAATAGTGTACACATAGTCTATACATTTGTCTCCCAATCTCGTCAGCCTTATACGTGTTGCTCTTACAATGGTCATTTTTCATCCGTCATTTACCTCCGTTACATACACACTTAATTACTTAATTTGATAGCTGGTTGTGCTTTTTTCTAGTCGCATTCCAGGATGACTAATCTCGGAGATTAATTATTACCGGTATCTTGTTACGCAAAACGCCTCCTGCAATGTGTGTTACAATGTGTTTAACAGGTAGTTGTTAAGCTGACAATTCCTTGTTTCTCGCTGCCTTGATGAACATTATCGATAGTGCTCTGAACTTACAGAGTCACACAAATGGAACATCACAAATCCGTTCTTTCGTTTGACCTGTAAAAAGCATTTCGTCTCAGTTCGTATAAATTGAGGCAATAAAGGTTCACTAATATTCTTGCAAAGCAAAATACCACATATGAAGCAATTAACATCAGTTGTAATATATCTTCAAACTACACTTGCGTCCGTTTCTTAGATTATTGTGATGAAAAATATCTGAAGTATCTAGGTAAAACGTCATTTCCAGCAACTGTTGCTACACCAATATAAATATAAATCCAATATCGAATCTCGATTACTCATCAAGCAAACAACACTTGAGCATCTTCTATTTATCGTTTTTCAATATTGCAATTAAAATGATCGTACCATGACACCAATCGAAGAATATGCGCTATTTATATGCGGCATTGACATGAATTGAATGAAATTCTACACTGGAACTGATATTTATTAAAATTCAATTCATATCTACAACTTACACTGACGTTCATAGCATGTCAATAGTATCAATGTACCATCATTGCAATCGTGTTTGCAGATTAAATACGTTTTCACTTTCACGTGTTGATATTTATGTGCATTTGTAGATATTAACTTGTGCACGTGTTTTAGCTGCACGCGATTTTCTCAATTTCACAATCGTGTTTACCTTTAAGCTTGTTCATGCGAGATTTTAAAAGTGATTCCCTTTCCACAGTCGTGCTCAAAATAAAGAGTGGATGTTTCATGTGTTAGTGTGTTCTCTATTTCACAGTTGTTTTCGCATTTAAGCTTGTCCATGTGTTTTTTAATGTTCGTGAATTCTCATTTTCACAGTCGTGTTCATATTATCATGTTCATTTGATTCACATGTTCGTGATTTCCTCATTTTATGATATTCTCCATTCAGTTTTTAAGTTTGTATTCCCATCACTTCTCTATGATTGAACATGGTCAAATGGCCAGCGGGTTATACTGGCCTTGGACCGACCAAACGTCCACAATGTCAGTGGTCAAGCTGTAGCCGTTAATCACAGGCCCATTGTCCTCCAGTGACTTGTTACGTCTCCATGCCAACCAAACACTTATACCAGTTCCCATGGCAACAATCACGACCATGACAACCGAGATTACAATAATAAAGTTTATATTCTCGTCCGAATACACATATCCATCCATGTTATTTGGAAAGCAAAATTATCATTGTTATATTTAGTATTCCAAATTATTTATGTAAGTTTTATTCAATGTTTGGCACATTTATGTGTATGTATTCTAAATTTCGAAACAGCCGCGTTTATAAGCACTTTCACAAACTCTGTTACTCCTGATTTCACATAGTTCATTCATTCATTCAGATGTCTTCAATGATGTTTTCCTAAAGAGCTTTTGTAAAAAAAAATGCATTTAAACATACACTTTACAGAGCGCACAACTGCACACTTTACATATCCAGATTATCCCGACTTGTTTATTCTTTCCGGTGGAGATCGAGCGCGAAACAAAATTTGCATACCGCAAAACCACTACTAGTTACCGGATGTAAAAATAAGTGTTCGCTTGTAAAATACCTGTCGTTGCTTAGTTAAAGCGACCAACGCCGGCCTGTCCGTACACCGGCATCTGTGTTGTAATTTAGCCATGTAATGTTGCTTCCTTGTTAAACAGTCGGCTAATATACTAACCATCAACGCTAGAATTTCAAAGTCAGCAATTCATGATCAATACTTGGGCGTGTTTTCCCATATTGCTTAGCTAAATATCTCTGGCTCTATCTATTACGAAGGGAACGTAGACTATGAATCATTAATGATGATGTATTGTTTGGCTATACAAAAATCTTCCATGGGTTGAACATCCAGGTATACACGACGCGAAAATATCTGAAAATTAGGTAAATGCGACTGTATTACTATAAGTGGTGGGGTTGATGGTGGACGTGATGGTGGTGGTCGTGGCGACGGCTGCGTTGGTGGTATCGGCAGCAGCAGCAGCAGCAGTAGTAGTAGCATTAGTAGTAGCAATAATAATAGTAGTAGTAGTAGTAGTAGTAGTAGTAGTAGTAGTAGTAGTAGTAGTAGTAGTAGTAGTAGTAGTAATAGTAGTAGTAGTAGTAGTAGTAGTAGCAGCAGCAGCAGCAGCAGCAGCAGCAGTAGTAGTAGTAGTAGTATTCAGTTTGCTGCATTCGATTTTATTCGCGAAGTTAACATTAAACAAACATAAAATAACTTGTAATAGAGATTTGAAAATTTCTTCATGTATTTTCATTTGTGTATTTGAGTGTTTAATCGTTAAAAGAGTCGCTAAAAAAAAGTTTAACCGACCTATGTTACCTTCTTTGACGATGTTACTGGACAAAAGACTTTAGGACTCTCTATGAGACCTAATTGCATTAATAGCTGTCAAGTTGTTCGTCTAACTTAACAACTACAATACGAACAGCTTGAATAATACATGATGGCAACACATTGTGACAATTACACTTACGTACGCAATTGCTTACATTATTATGCCCGGCGTAATGTGGAAAGCGTCCTTTAACTTAAGCGACCAACGTACCTCAAGAGAAGCCTGTACAATCGCGCAGTCTGGTCAGTAGATATCCCGTTCGCTATAAAGTCACGCGAGGCTTCGTGGTCTCAATAGCGGATCCGTGGTCAAGTGGTAACACACTGGCTTCACAATCCAGAGATCGCTGGTTCGATCCGCCGCTGCACCTAACCTACTAACCTCTTTCGCATGAGACGTTAAACCGAGGTGCAGTGTACTAGGTGCTATACACCGGGCACTAAAAGACCCAGGGTAACCTCTGGAACGGGGTGTCTCCTGTATATTGCACTATCCCCCGTAACCAACTAACACGTCTTTCTGGGGGCGATGGCCATATGGGAGACAATCCCGGTGCACTCGATAAAAAAAAACGGTCTCAATAGCGGACAAGGTAAATCCTGGTCAGACTGCGCGATTGCGCATGCTGGTCCCGAGCTAAGCCGGCTGCATAAGGCGTTAGATCGATTTTCGCATGACATGGCTTATTTATGTTCAAAAAATGTATTCCTGGAACTTCGCGCCAAGGGGCATGTCCTAGCCTTAACGATCACCTGCTCGAGAGAAGGGCTGTCTACATGGTAAGCCTACATAATTTCGATCTAGAAAAGGCGAACATGGTCTGTTAAAGGCAATACAATGGCATATGTGTTGTTTTTATTAACACATAGAAAAAGGTGTAATTTGGAACTTTGCATTCATTACCACATACAGTAACGTTTGCTTCAAAAGGTTTTGCAAAATGCTAGTAAAGTGTGACATGCCCTTACTCCACAGTACAAGGCTGTGCTTAAAATACACATAGCAGTATTAAGCCCAAATCAATTCGGCATAGGATAAAATATATAATACCAAAGATAGATATATAACTAGGCATAATGCACAACAAAATTGTTTGTTTCAATTACCGGTAATCCCACCAACCCTAAATGTTGGTGTCGAGCAAACACTTTGGGGAATTTCAGGTAAATTTTACATTCATTGTTTTCTGCATTCGATCATGTTTGAAAAATATGCTGATAAATGTAAAAAATAAATAATATGTTAACAAAATTAAGATCATTTGTATCATCGAAATTACTTTTGTGTATAGTGGACAAAAGTTGCCACTAACAATTTGGCTGATCTACCTACACTATGCTTTTAATGCAAATCTTTCATTTTTCATAACTCGAGTATTAATTAACGATTAAAACAATTAAGTTGGTATATTGAACAGTTTTCTAGAAATTATAATAATAAACTCGTGACGTTGCGTGAAGCCTCGGTGAGAACCGACTTTGTCTTTCGCAGACCGCATACAAGACGCACGATTTTGAGTTCGCAAGACTCCTGCATACGCTTGATGAAAAATTGTACGCACGGTCATCGTGCGGTCGACACACGTTTGTTAAATTTCAAAACGACTCATGTGATTCTGTGTAAGATCGTGCGTGCATCGAGCGTTAAACGCAGGGCGGAGGCAATACTTACGTGCGATAATCGTACTATTGTTAAGCAACCCTACGATAGCCGCATGTCTAAACCCGCGGTTGACAGTGTATCCGCACGCTCATCACAACTTCCGCCGCGTACAAGCGTACAAGCCACACTTAATGCATTAACAGGGTGCAGGATCACGTGACTTTGTTGGGTTCCCTATTGTTACTTTAATGGATGTAAAAATTACGGTAAGTAGTGCTTTATTTAAAATAACTTTGAATAACAATTTTTTTAAGAGCTTTAACAAGTGCATAAAAAGACCGTTTTTGTGCTGCTTATGGCAATGTGTGAAATACATCAGAATTAGTTTATTTAATAAGCCTTTTTTTTGCACTAAAGATTTTTGCAAATGTACTTCAATAATTTGAGATATTTGCAAATATAAATTCTTCACGGTGTGATTACATTCTATCCAGTCCGTGTGTAAACCCCTGAAAACTCCGTTGATTCTGCACCCATAAAGCGCTTGTTTATATTTAAAGTGATGAGTTATCGATGGGCAACAAACAGGTTATGAAGTAAATTTCTCGCGCCGGAGTGAACTTACTAATTGTAACAAAGATCAATACCGAGTTGCCTTGGAAAAAGAGAATTAAAGCTTGCTTAAATACAAATGAGTCACTCACTGTATGACTCTCGTGTCAGGTCCCTTGATCGAATTGCAAAACAGTGAATTTCGTTCACTTTTTATGACCTTGTTATGACTATAGGCGCACCCAGAACCGTCTCTTTACGCCAGCGCATCTTCTTGGTCAAAACATCTGTAGTGCACCCTGGTGTCGCTTGCATTTTTGTGCACTAATGAATTAACATTTACTTATTTGCGTATTATCAACGTGCTTCTATCGCAGTCTTCTTAGGCTGGTCATAACATAAGGGATATAGTCGTAATACAAGTCTTCCCACACTCTGAGAATTGTATGGTCATTCGGCGGACACATTTTTTAGGAATACCGTTAGGACTATCGTGGTTACACATTAAAATCCAGGGGGTGACAATGCGATAGTACAATGGCGACAATACGATAGTACGATGGCGACAATGCGATAGTAAGACGGCGACAACGTTATCTCGTTCCCACGAGTTGTTAAGAAGTTATATATGTAATTACCACGAGCTGACTATGCCATGACCACGAGTTAGCTATGGCGTTCCTACAACATAGTAAGATGTTCCCACGACTAAATTACTATTCAGTTTTCACGACTTTGTTATTCGTTCCCTAGAAATAGTTATCACGTCCCAATTACGTATTAAGACTCGATTAGTCATTGTCGGCTCGGGTACAACTATAAAGTACCCCGTGTACTCTTCCGTATATAACAATGTACGCAGAGTACGGAATATCACGGACCTATACACTCGTATATTTCCCTCGGGAAATATACTTTAAAGTGATATTATGGGCATCTAACAGTTTATAGGTGTCTATCGCAACCGTTGTTTATTTTTTGGTGTTTTCACTTCATATACACTTATATTTGTTAATGCAGCATCAACATACTAAAACAATATCCCGGAAAGAGAAAAATAATGCATTTGAATATCAACCGTTCTTTCGTTTGAGAACTGATCATGCATGTACGATGTGATACTAAATCTAGTAATCTAGTTTTAGTGCAGATTCGTCCATACGACACAAAGACCAGAGGCGTAGCGAAGGGGGGGGGGGGGCAGGGGGGGGGGGGGGCACTTTGCCCTGGGCGCCAACATAAGTGGGGCGCCCGAAGAAGACTCATTGTATTCGTATTGAGAAAGCTGCATACTGCTTTTGTTGTTTGTTATTTAATTCGGCGACTTCAAATTCTCGATCTTCCTTTGCAATGGCTGATGGATTTAAAAAGTGGGAAAAAAACTGAAAAACTTGTGGCACATGAAGACAGCCCAAGTCACCTTCAGTCCTTTACTACTTGGAAAGAGGCAGAGCGATGGCTCATGAATGGAAAAGACATTGATGCAAACATTTAAGATCAGATTCAAACAGAAAAACAACGGTGGCGCGATATTTTAAAACGTGTGCTTAGTTGTATTAAGTTCATTGCCTCTCAAAATTTGGCATTACGAGGCCATAATGAAAGTTTGACAGTTGAAGTCAACAACAAGATTCATTCGCCTTAAAGACTTGAACTCAAAGTTTGTATTCGTACTGGATGTTCACAATCTTGCTAAAAGCGAGGATTTGAAACTCTTCGCCAAAATTGCTTCGATTTAGCCAATTTTTATGACACTGATATTCAATGCGAAGAACTGTTTAACGAGATTCAGGACTGTAAAATGTTACTAACTAGGAGAGGACTGGTGATTTCTTACCATCAACACCTTTGGAACTTATTTCTTTCATTGTGTCGTATGGTGATGATGTATTTCCCAATTTGCGTATTGCTCTGCAAATTCTTTTAATATTTGCGGTGTCAATAGCCAGTTGCGAGCGTTCCGTCAGCAAGCTGAAGCTCATTCTCTCATACCTAAGGGCATCGATGGGACAAGATCGTCTCTGTGATCTCGCACTTCTCAGTTTAGAGGAGGAAACGTTTGAAAAAAAAAAAACTTTGATGCTATCATTGACAAGTTTGCGGGCATGAAGGCTTTACAAATTAATTTAGTATGAAGAATTTTGGAATGGGCGCATTGGGTGACTGTTGCTAAAAACCGGCAATATCATTGTGTTGTCGTTGTAGAAGTAAAAATTGTATTGTCTCCAATTGGTCTTCCTTGTCTGTCTTTTTAGCTCACCTGAGCACAACGTGCTCATGGTGAGCTTTTGTGATCGCCTTTTGACCGTCGTGCTACGTTCGTCGTCATCATTTGCCTTGTTTGTTAAAAGTGGTATTATGTCATGTTGCGTATCGACTTATGTGCTCTTATTTTTCAATGAGACCGAATACTGCACTCCAATGTTTCACAGGGAGAAGGGGCGCACATACATTGTCACCGGGCGCCGAGTAATGTCGCTACGCCTCTGACAAAGACACTATTTTGTTTTACGCATCATTTCGGTTTACAGGACTCACCAGTCACGTAAAATATCGAAAAGGTTTTATAAAATTTATTTTCATAAACAACTGGTAGCAAAATGAGTTGCAGATAATTGGTCAGTAACCACATTTTAACTAACTCTTTTGACTTGTTAATTCTTTTCATCTCAATTCAACGGTGAAAAATGCCCATACTATCACTTTAAACTAATCCGGGATACTTATGCTAAACTGGTCTTGTTGGCTCATTTTTGGCAAATTAATTTCAAATTAATTATGGTCATATAGTTTATGTAAATACATGTAGTCTTAAGGTTCATGTAGAGGCTTCATTTTGAAAAATGTGGGACCCCAAGCATTGAACTCAAATTTGACTAAAGGAAGAGTGCCACATTGAAAATGTATACATATATGCTTTAAAGGATGTTTTTCCTTCAAACTGCTACCAATTTTGTACATCAACGTATCATACCATCCACAAAATCAATCAAAATACAAAGCGATTTTAACACTAAAATATACATTATTTTCAAAAATCTGAATCATGTTTATTCCACGTATTTCGGCGGAAAATTATATAACTAGTGAATAATATCGACATTGACGAGGGCAAGTTACGCTTAAATAGTAAAACAAGTTTACATATCTAGAAATATCAAAACTCGAACACATGTCATTTCATCACCATGGGGGCAGCCATTTGTAAATTCATAACATAGAAAGAAACATGCTAAAAACTAACTCATCGCCTAATTGACATTCCAAACGGTTGACGATGACAAATGCATTGGGTTGTAATCTTTCCGTTGATGTTTGCAAACTGCACGATCAGACCTCATAAACACTCAAAAGAATAACTATGTAAGAAGCATTTCACCAATGTTTACAATTGTTGTCGAATCACCATACTTATATTATTGCGCATAAAATAGTACGCTTACAGACTGACAGAAAGATCGATACGTAACTCCGTTAAATTCATCACGGTATACTATTCTATTGATAATATATAATAACACATCGCTTTAACAATCTAAAAGGAGAAATAATTCTTTTAAACAAAGTTTTTAATAACGAAAGTGAAAACAACGGAAGTTAGATGGATATTCTGTGAGATGCACTTCGGCTCCAGAAAAAACAATACAAATAAACTAAAAAAGACGTGTGGGGGACAATTTTCAGCTGGAAAATATTTGAAATAGGGTAAGTGATGATATCTCTACGTGGTCATTTCTGTTATTGAGTGCGATCTCTTGCTGAATAATGTTAATAGTTGTTTTACTAGTTGCGAACCAACTGTCAAAATATGTTTGTGTTTTCTCAGGTATGTGTATACACATACCCGGTTTTCTCACTACTGCACGTGGTTTCGACCGATTTGTTTTGCACGTTTTTCTACGGAGCACAGCGAGGGCCACGTTTTCAAAATGGGTAGAAGTAATCGAAATATAAAATCAATCGGTTTGCCAATTTCTTTATAATTCTTTACAATTTTATATGTCGTCTGCAATCTATTTCAATTTTAGATGGTTTAAATTTGCAATTTGGTTGAGAGGTAAATAACAAAATTGTTAAGCCTTTGAAGAAGAATTGTGACTCTTACTATCCACCATACCTGGATTTTTAAAAAGTAGTTACGTTTTAGTTATTTTTAGAACTTTGTTTAGGAAATTTATCCAAAATAGGCAGTTGAATAAAAACTCATTTGTTGTTTTATGACAATAATTTTCTGTGAAATGTTGCTAACTTGACCTTGTATATGTATATAGCTTTGTATTTATTCAACTTAAGGTAGTGCATATCCTTCCTAACTTTAGATTGAGATTTTGTAAATTAGTGTAAAAATGTATTGGTTTTAAACCAAAATATGAATAAAGCACACAAATATTGAATGTCAAAAATGTGTTTATGTTATTCTATCCGTCTTTAGCTTTAAAATGATATATAGTTTGACCATATTGTACCACATTGAATGAAGAAAAACCAAAGCGAATTTTTAATGAATTTTATCCCCCCCATGAACCTTAAAATGGCCTCTATATTATCGAAACTCATACCCCAAAAAGCATTTTAAGTCTCAGATGCGTAATTATCTGTTATCTACGTCTCTGACAGTCTTTTGTTCTGGTGTACGTTCACTAGTTATTGCAGTCTGTGTTCAAGTCTGCACGTTTCATTATAGTATGAAACCAAGGGAAAATGAGAGATTTTTTAAAACGGGCCTCAGAGAGCTCTTCAGTCAGAAGGTCGGAAAAATTCCGCGAATTTCAAAACGGTAATATTTGAGATATAGTGTTCTTAAATTCGCGATTGTATATTAATGACACGTAAATATCGATTATGCTTAATTTGATTGATATAAACATCGGTAAACCTAACTATAAGCATGTTTGCGATTACCCGGAAGAAATAAATTTGTTCTAATTGACATTTTATCATTTTGCACCCTTGTCGGATGTTTCATGATTCGGACAATTGCGTCTAGTCATTAAAATAGTTCAGTTCATTACAACGGAAGAATGATTAAGATTAAAGACGTAAATTTTATAACACAATGTTCATCGTTGCCGGAGGTTTCATGATTCCGACAATTGCTCCTGATCGTTATAATGGATCAGTTTATTATGTATGGAAGAATATTTTAGATTAAAACTAAAAGCATACAATATCCAAATTTAGTTTTATGGGACCTAAACACTGGGCCTGGCAATATGAGAACATCTTAATTATCGTTAAATGTCATATTTGCTTTTATTGTAATTTTATAGAAACCATGTTTCGTTTAAATTATACATGTACCTCAATAACATGTACAAAATCTTGTAAACTGTTGTTGAAGTAAATGACATCAATTTCAATGCAAACTTCTGTATTTCCTTGTAAAGAATTAAGACTTGAGTAATTTGTTAAAACTTAAATTACAAACCTCTCAACATGTAACCTGACATAAACATGAAAGCCAGTGTATTTTTTTCTCCATTTTGGCAAAGTCCCTTCGGATTGATAAAAAATGCTGCATTTTGCCTAAAATAAGGGTAAATGCTTCAAAATTTGCAATACAAGTGTTTTGAGTATTGTATTTTCTAAGGTTGAACTTATATTACTGGATGGAAGATGTTAATTTTTTTATAAACCTACAAATATAAACTTTAAGGTCACATTTAGGCAAAATATATATTTTATGCTCCCAATAGGGTGGCATATAGCAGTTGAACTGTCCGTCAGTCAGTGCGTCCGTCCGTCCGTCGGAAAAAAACTTTAACATTGGCCATAATTTTTTAAATATTGAAGATAGCACCTTGATATTTGGCATGCATGTGTATTTCATGGAGCTGCACATTTTGAGTGGTAAAATTTCAAGGTGAACATCATCCTTCAAGGTCTAGGGTCGAAAAAACAAAGTCAAGGGAAGTAATAAGCTTTAAATGGACATAGTTATCTGACCTGCTCACGTATATATTTTTGTTGAATAAATCAAAGCAGCGCAGTAGGCGGCATTGTGTTTCTGACAAACACATTGTGGTAAAAGGTCAAGGTCATCCTTTACGGTCTACGGTAAAAAATACAGATTTAAGGGAAGTAATAAGCTTTGAAAAGGGAGAAAATTATTCAATATTGATCATAACCACTTTATATATTTGGCATGCATGTGTATCTCATGGAGCTGCACATTTTGAGTGGTGAATCTACAGTCACGGTAGTGGCTTTTAATTATTTGCTACTAAAAATAGAGATTTGTTACAGACAATTATTTTCAAGGGAAGTAATTTATATAATTATAAATCTCATTTTATATATTTTCTTACCTAGAATTAAAATTCTTTTCACAGTTACTGAACAGATTTATTATTTTGATTATTTATAACCCAAATGATTGATTTTTCAAAGTTTTTGTTTAAATGATATAATTATTATTTCTTTGATGTTCATAACACACCTGTGACAGGTCGGGCTACCGTAACCTCGTGAAGAGGCCAGTAGGACCTGTAAATAAACTCTGAAACACACATACACACCTGTGGACTTATGTCCATATATACATGATGAACTCTGGCTATGATCTCTTTTAAACCACAGGCCTTGGTTGTCAGTGATGTCTGACATGGTCATAATTGACATGACGCCTAATATCTATGATCGCTCCGCCCGCTTAATCACATGGCTCAGCGGGTAGCAAACCTAGACAAGCTAACACCAAAATGGCTTCATTGCCTATATACTGTATGTAGATTGACGCGATATTCCGGATTATTTTTATGGACTTTTTGACACCATATGACACTTTTTTACGGAGTTTGTGTCCTTTAGTTATTCTGCGAATGCAAAAAAATATACGTTTATAGAGAACATCAGTTAATTATAATGGCTTTTTCGGTACATGAATAACGCTCTCAAACGCTTGCGCCCTGACCGAAATCGAACCTGTTATCACGTGTGATGTTGGTATTAGCAATAAATTAACACTTTTTCAACGGCATTTACCCATGTTATTTACGAAACATTTCCACTCGTGTATTTGACACGAAATAGCGCTTAAAACTGGGATTTCGGTGAAGTTTTACACGCTTTTTGACACCGAGTGTACCAAAATCCCACATGTTATGACGTATAAAAGTGATATTAATAATATTAAACATTGCTTATGGGACATTTATCAATCACTATAATTGAAAGTGCAAGACAGCACAATAAGTTTGGTCATTGTCAAATATAAAGTAGGGCTGTATGAAGGGGAATTCAGTAAAGCTACCTGTATCAGACGCTGGCGCAGGTACCGACTTCTCCCAAGTTCGGCATTTATTGGTTATATCAGTAATAATAAATCTTATTATGTGGGATTTATCGATTCAATTCTATTAAAATAGAAACATATAATCGTTTCACTTGTTTCTGACACACAAAAAACTCTATTTATAACGGGGATTTCGTTAAGTTACGCAAAGTTGGTACCAATCTTCTCTATTATTCTACAAGAACACGTGATATAATGCATACTTAATAATGCGTAGTTATTTCTAACATAACATTTCCAGTTTTTTAAATAAATCATCTCCCCAAGGGAGATGATTGCTATACCTGCCTAATGATAAATAGAAATTTTATTTCAATGCGGCGCAGTAGGGGGCATTGTGTTTCTGACAAACAGATCTCTTGTTTCTATTGGGAATGGGGAAGAATAACGGACTTGATTTTGAAAAAGAAAAAATAACACTGGAAACCTTAATATTGTTTTAGGTAGACAAGATGCCATCAATACCAGTGCGCAAAGGAACAACATTGAACAAGAGAAGTAAAATAACTTTTTTTGTTTAATCCACATTCTTAAAGATATCTGAAAGGCATCAATAAATTTACATTGAATACAATTAAACAGAACTGATTCACATTTTTCATTATTAAATCAATGTAACGCGTATTGTTCAAAATTGTGAAAAATTTAGTTGCGAACTTCATGAAATTGTGAAAATTTTAGTCGCGAACTTCTTGAATTTGTGAAATTTTTAGTTTCAATTTTCCCAAAATTGTGAAAAACGGCCATTCTCACAGAAGGAAAAAAAGCCATTACTGCTTAATTAACATAAAGGGGTCCTTCTACAAACTTTCCATGGACCATAACTATGTGTTTCTAGTATATTTGTAGAGTCAGAACAGTTACTTCTGTTACTCCTTTAGTCGCTTTTCAAATTTTAAATAAATCAACAATCCTAGTGATAGAAATGTGTGTGTGCTAGCGTCTTACCCAGATAGAGTAGATTTAGGCCCCAGCAAGTCAATTTCAAAAGTTAGTAGTCCGGCTCAGCATATGTTTTCTTTTAAGTTTTGAACAATTTTATGTAATATTTCAGTGAACATCCCTGAATAGGGTTTGTCTATGAAAATAGGCAACATGGAAAGCCATGAAAATTGATTGCATATTAGTATGTTAAATATATAGTGATTAATGTTGTATCTTTTTTTGTTTGTTCAAAGTAAATGTAATATGTACACAACTTTTTTCAGCCCTATCGTTATATTTAGTTTCAATTGCTGCATCCTTCATTGATTTCAGATCTCCCAGAAACTAAGGAGAGAAACCCAAAAAATAAAATTCAAAGTAATAATGCAAATGATGAAGATAACCAGGAAATGGTGGAGGATATGGTTGAAATGGAAAATGATGATCATGACAAAGAAAATGTGAAGCCATCTGCTGTGATGGAACCACACAAAGAAGACTTGAAAACAAATGTGACCAATGAAAGTAGTGAGAGGAAAGAAGTCAATGCATTCAAAACACATAACCCTGAGAAACCTCTGGATACTAAGTCAAAAATAAAACAATATCAGCATGTAAACAAAGTGAAGACAAATGGAGCAAATGCGGCCACTAAACTGCAAGGTAATGGGAAGTCGTCTGAAAGACAGTGTAATGAGAACCATTCCGCCAAAGCAAAAACAAGGCATCTGTCTCATGAGGAGCAAGGTGCACGTCCCAAGACTGCTCTACATGGCGGCTTTGAGATGAAAGGATCTGAGATTGATTCTGAGCAAAGGGGTAATAAAGTTCATCCTATGGTGGAAGGACAGAAGAAGAGTGGAAGTAAACTGCTGTCTATGGTGAATGAGCCGCTTCAGCAACACAAAGGGTTTGTTGGCATTAATCCAGTAAAGCATATCTCACCAATCTTCAAGTCAGTACCAGATTGTGTTTTTGTGTGTGGGTTTCCTTAATATAAGAACTTTGTCTGCATTAAATGATAACATACAAAGAAAGTAGCTTACATTATTCACTTTTTTCATTCAAGAATACACCCTTTGCCAAAGTAAAGATGAAGTTCATAGAAACAATATGCAAACAAATTCTAACAAACTTTGCATTTTTAATATACATGAGGCAAGATTTACAATCATCAGTAGAACATACATGCACTTCTTGTGTTGGATCCTTATCCATCTTATCAGTATATGACCCTCGCTGTGGGAAAACAGGGCTAAATGGATGTGCGTAAAGTGCCTCCCAGATTTGCTTGTGCATTCTGCACAGGGGAATCAGGGATGACACTTCGCTTTAAGTGGAGATTTTTGCTAAGAAGAGTTCGTCTAAACGCAAAATACCATAAAAGCCGACAGGTCCCTGCCATGGCTAGTATGGCTAGATAATTGACTCACATGCATTCAGCCCTGTTTTCTTCAGAATGCAGCTCAGGTTAAAGCAGGTCTGCTCTTTGTTGGTTATTTTGCACAGGTTGTTCTATCTGCAGCCCCAAGTTTGGGTACCTGAGCAGCAAGAAGGACCTGTTGGCTGAGAACAGCCGTCTGAATGCCCTGCTGCAAACACAGGAGGCTCAGATCAAACACATGCAGGGGGCCTTGGATAGCAACCAGGTAAACTGAGGAGGGCACAGTGTATTGTGTAGCTACATCTGGGTAAGATCTTGTCTAAGACCAGAAAGCCAGTTTTAATTTTATGCTCCCCTGAAGGGAGCCATATAGTCATTGGTTCATTGCATCGTCTGTGCTTTTGTCTGGAAGTAAATCCATCTTCTTGTTCTGAGCTGGATGTATAGAAAATCATAATATTGATAGAGGGCTTGAAAGTTGAATTGCAGAGGAACTATGTCTATTGTCTTTGGGACTTTTTTAACTTTTTCATTTATAGAGAACATTGAGAGAAAGTGCAGATTACAAGAACTACAACTCTTTTCAGTAATTTTGGAGCTACATTTTATTGCTTTTAAATTATATTTGTATAGTCTGTTTCTTTTTATGCCCCGGGATTGAATGATCGGGGGTATATTGTTTTTGGCCTGTCTGTCAGTCTGTGTGTCTGTCAGTCTGTGTGTCTGTCACTAAACTTTAACATTGGTCATAACTTTTGCAATATTGAAGATAGCAATTTATATTTGGCATGCATGTGCATCTCATCAGCGTTATAGATAATTTTTTACCCATGGGGGTAAATACCCCCACTTTTCATTTAGCATGTGGGTAAATGGTCAAATTTTGCCATGCTTGAAGGGTAATTTGCTAAAAGTAAAACAAAAATATAGCCGGGGTACAGACACACTACTTTAATCATGTTAAACACAATAAACTATGTGTATTCCTACATAGTAGCATTGTATTGTTGGCAGATTTTCATTTGAGACGAACTTTGTCTTTATCGTCCACCACCGTGAGCCACGGAAAACTGTTTTGCCAACTTTCACAATACACTGTAGTTGTTATATGAGCGTTTAAGTGTGTCCTTTTTTATTTGAAAACAGAGGAAATCAAATCATTTAGTACTGGCAGTACATGGTTTTTACTCGATACAACTTTTGCCGTATAAAAAGAATCAATTTTACTTTGAGAAGTAATTTGTTTTGGCTTCGAAGAAGCCATGCTGACCTCTTCATGTAAATAAACACATAAGCGCTTGACTGTCTGTTATAAAAATTAATACTAAATTTACCATGCGTCTAGATGATATAGAGTATACATACAGACTGGCTAACTATTTCTACAATCCAACGCACAAATAAGCTCTAATTTTTACGATAGCCAGTCTCATATTTTGGCGAAAGACAATCAGCTGTTTATATTTTTTGTTTACGTTGTACGCAGAGAATTTACATCATTTGCGTTAGTCCAGATTGGCTTGCTTAAATGTACGCACGGAAATGATAAATTGAGCGTATCTTGATATTTCTAATGCGTATATTACGCTGATATGCAGCTTATCTAGAACGCTGCTCATGGAACTGAACATTTTGAGTGGTGAAAGGTTAAAGTCAAGGTCATCCTTTAAGGTCAAAGGTCAAATATATGGCTTCAAAGCAGCACAGTAGGAGGCATTGTGTTTCTGACAAACACATCTCTTCTCAGAGCTCCAGATAAGGATTTGTGAAATTAGTAACGGTACTGCCACTGACAGAAAGAAAAGGAGTAACGCTTAAAATCAATTAGTACCTGTACTACCATATCCAAAAATACAGGTAGTACTGTTCTACCCGTGTTCTTGGATATTGAAGGGTGTATAACTGACTTTACAGAAACATTGGCAGCAATTATAATACTAGTAAATATATGTAGCTTCTTAAACAGTTACTGTATTAGGTTTTCCATTCTGAATTATGATGCTAATACAACTACACATTAAAACTCATGACTAATACTATTTCTTCATTTTTCTTGACAAGAAAACACAAGCCAACTAGTAAGCTAAGTAAATGAACACTTATTTCACTGTCTCATCCGTTTCCCATCGTGTTTTCTAACGTTTTACGCCACCGATGCAATCAATTCGTTTAATATCGGGGCGACAATGTCTTTTTCTGGGTTTACAGATTTAATGTCAGCATGGGTAGAAGACACCGTATGTAGTCATTATATGACAACAAAGTGTTGTTTTGAGCCACTTTCGGTTAAGCCGGCATTCAATTGCGCGCAGAAATGTCGTTTTGACGGATTTACAAGTTACAGGAAATCACGCGACAGAATAGACAATAATATATGAACCCAGTCTACAACTTTTCGGTAATTTAAATTAACGAAAAGCGCCGTTAGGTTAGAGACAAACAAATCACGCCGCGCTGACGCAGAAGTATCGGTACGGCCAGATTTTTTTCGTAAATGCGTAAAATGGATATTAATGTCGTAATTGTACGTCCACTTTATAAAAATAAATGTGTAAATCTTCATGAAAAAGGCGTATTTACGGCTGTACGGCCCTTATCTGGAGCTCTGTCTTCTTTTAGCATGACATTCTTATTATTTATAATATCCATTGCTTGTGTGGTGCGTAAGTCTGCAAGTTGTGAATGTATTTCAATCAACATTCATTTAATGCTAAATGGCTTTATGAAAAAATGCCAAGTGCAAGACTATACCCTTCTTATATTATGGTATAATTCAGAGTTATTTCCTTTTATAAATGTTAATTTATGTTCAAGCAACTCCACAGCAGAGCAACGTGTTGGCCTGGAAACTATTATTTTAGTAGAAAAGTCAAAGAAGCCCTCCTGTTTTCTTCATGGAAATTTTAGAGCATGACCTATTACTTGATACAATCTGGGATGTTCCCTGTTCATTTTCAAAAACTTATATCTGTTGTGTTAATATTTGACAGGAAGACATTGCTAGGCTGCATCAGGAGACAGAAGACACCAGAGAGCTCTATGCTGAAACGCTGGTTCGACTTAATATTGATCCAGGTGGGTGGTGATTACAGTAATTACTTGAAATGGGTCATTTTAAACTGATTATCCCATATCATCATGATTTTCATTTTTAAAGCACAAAAAGCCAATACTTTTTAAACGCATCAAAGGCATAAATTATAAATCAACACATCACTCATGACCAATTAGGAAAACACACTTCCTTGTCAACTCAATTAATAATCACTATAATCGCTGTCAGGCAGGCAATTTACCTCCACTTATTTAATGTCTGTACTTTAATTGGCATTGTATTACCTGGTAATCCCATATTGTCCAGACTTCCATTTCTTAAAGCATAATCAGCCAATATTGACTATAAATGTGCATAAGAATTGCATACAAAGAAATGTATACAATCATGCAAGTGCTTTTTCAGCTCACCTGAGTGCAACATGCTTATTGTGAGCTTTTGTGATCCCCTTTGTTCCTCTTTGGTCATTCATCGTCAACATTTACTTGGGTCACTATAAAAACCACATTTATTTCCAATCTTCATGAAACGTGGTCAGAACAATTGTCTCAGTGATATCTTAGACAAGTTCGAAAGTGGATCTGGTTGGTTGAGAAACATGGCTGCCAGGGGACTTGGCAGTTTCCTTATATGGCTATAGTATAACCTTGTTAACACTAGAAGTCACATTTATCGTCCAATCTTCATGATACTTTGTCAGAACATTTTTTCTAATGATAGCTTGGATGAGTTTGAAAAGGGTTCAGGTCTTTTGAAAAATGTGGCTGCCATGGGGCGGAGCATTTTTCCTCATATGTCTATAGTAAAACCTTGTTAACATTCAAAAAGTTGTATTTTTTAGTCCTATCTTCATAAATTTTGGTCAGAACATGTGTCCCAATTATATCTTGGACGAGTGGAAAAAAGGATCTGTTTGGTTGAAAAACATGGCCGCCAGGGGACGGAGCAGTTGTCCTTAGATGGCTTTAGTAAAACCTTGTTAACGCTAGAAGTCACATTTATCGTCCAATCTTCATGAAACTTTTTCAGAGCATCTTTTTTAGTGATAGCTTGGATGAGTTCCAAATTGGTTTGGGTCTGTTAAAGAACATGGCTGCCAGGGGGCGTGGCATTTTTCTGTATACACTGTATATGGCTAAAGTTAAATTTTTATGACACTCTTGAAGTCTCATTTTATAGTCCAATCTTGAAACTTGGTCTAAAACAGTTTTTCTAATGATACTGTAGCTCGCTCGGCTAAGTTCGAAAATGGTTATGGTTTGTTGCAAAACACGGCCGCCAGGGGCGGGACATTTTTTATTATATAGTGAAATCTTGTTAACACTCAAAAAGGAATATTTTAGTGGAATTAAAATGAAACTTTAATAGTAAGAACACTTTGTCTCCTATGACTTCAGTAAAAACTTGTTGATGCTATATAATTGAACTTTTCTTGAATTTTTGTCCGAAACGCTTTCAGATATTGACTGGATTTTAGCTGTGTGATTCCGTTTACATGACTCACAGATAAAGTTCCAGTTTCGTTTGGGTCCATAGATTTTTGACAAATTTATGGGCCTGTGTACATGTACTTAGAAATAACTCTTTTCTGGCAAGGCTTTTTTTGTTCTGTGAGAATGGTCGTTTTTCAGAATTTTGGGAAATTCAAGTCTCAAATTTTCACAATTTCAAGAAGTTCACGACTCAAATTTTCACGATTTCAAGAGGTTTGTGACTAAAATTATTTTAACAATTTTAGAAAGTTTGCAACTCATATTTTCATAATTTTGTACAGTTGGCGATTCATTTTTTTCACAAAATGGGGGGGGGGGCCAAGTACTTCACAAAAACAGGAAAAAAGCTCTGTCTGGATTTTTTCTGAAACACTTACAGATACTGACCTTATTTTGGGGGTGAAAGTCTTCTTACATGACTTACAGATCAAGTTTGAGGTTTATTCTGGTCCATTGATATTTTTTACAAATTTACGGGCCTTGGACAATTTTTTTTCTAAAATAGCAGCAGCTCCAAAATGCTGTAGGGGGCATTGTGTTTTACAATCACATTTCTTGTTTTATATTTGTGTACAGATCGTTTTTGCTTCTTTTGTTTCACAGTGCTATAAATACATGCATTAGTTTTTATGCACCCATTCAAAACGGCACGGATTATAAGATCACCCTTGGCGGGCAGCGGTGGTCAGGCGGCATCCACAGCAGTTTCCGCTCTCTAAGTCAAATAGTTGTCATCCGATCTTCACCAAACTTGGTCAGAAGTTGTATTCAGACAATATCAAGGTCAATTTTGAATATGGGTAATGCTGGGTCAAAAACTAGGTCACTGGGTCAATTAGTGCATTTTAAGGATTTAGCATGGTGTCCGCTCTCTATTTGAAGTACTTTTCATCCAATCTTCACCAAATTTGGTCAGAAGTTGTGTCTAAATGATTTCTAGGACAAGTTTAAATATGGGTCATGCTGCAGCTGGGTCAAAAACTAAGTCACGAGGTCACTTAGTGCATTTTAAGAATTTAACATGGTGTCCGCTCTTTATTTATAGTAGTTTTTATCAGATCTTTACCAAATGTGGTCAGAAGTTGTGTCTAGATGATACATGTACCTAGGTCAAGTTCAAGTATGGGTCATGCCGGGTCAAAAAATAGGTCACAGGATCAATTAGTGTGTTTAAAACAATCACAATTGTGTCTTGTACACTTATAGTCCAGTAGTTTTGATGTCATGCAACAATTGTTTTGCTGGTTTTCGTTCCTGCTTTTGCACGATTTTGAGGAAATTGACAGTAGGCATGTTATTTACGGGTACTTTTCTGACCACAAGACTGTCTGGATCGGTATAGTTTGTATGGTTAGTTATGCAGTAAAATGGTTAGTAATGTAGTTGTTGCTTAATTATAAAAAATATATCAATTTGCCTTTCAAATGGTTAGTTATGACATAAAACTATCATTTTGCCACTCGAATGGTAAAGTTATCAAGTTGTCCAAAACCTTAAAACGGGCGTATCTTTGACAGTTTGGCCCTCTTGTTTGGTTAGTGATGTGATTGCAAGACATTGCATTCACATGTAACACTTGTCTCCCTTCCTCAGAGATCAAGGTCACACTAAGTGGTCAGATGTCAAATACCTTGTCTGTACTGTACTGGTCACTCATTATCAAATTTAAAGTAACTCGCCCCTTATGATCACCATGATGGGACAGAGTGTTACATGTATCACCTGTCTCCTTAACCAAAAAGGTCAAGGTCATATTAGGTGGTCAAAAGTCAAATAATGCGTTGAGTTTAAAAACAAATGTGGTCTGGAATGTGGGGGCATCCATGCCTTATGGTTGCAGGTCTTTTTATGCCCCCGGTAGGGTGGCATATAGCAGTGGAATTGTCAGTCCGTCTGTCTGACTGTCAGTCTGAGTGTCCGTCCGAAAACTTTAACATTGGCCATAATTTTTGCAATATTGAAGATAGCAACTTGATATTTGGCATGCATGTGTATCGCATGGAGCTGCATATTTTGAGCTGTGAAAGGTCAAGGTCATCCTTCAAGGTCAAAGGTCAAAATCCAAGGGAAGTAACAACTTTAAAGGAATTTCTATTTTTTATCATTTGGCAGGTATAGATCATTTTCACAAGTGAAGTAATATTTTTATGCCCCCGAAGGAGGGCATATAGTGATCGGACTGTTCGTCCGTCTGTCTGTCACACTTTGCGTTAAGGTTTCGAAAAATGCTCATGACTTCTATGTCGCTTCAGATAGCAATTTCATATTTGGCTTGCATGTGTATATGGACAAGGCCTTTCCATACGCACACAAATTTTGACCCCTGTGACCTTGACCTTGAACTTGGGGTCCGCGTTTAGGTTTTGAAATCTGTGTTTAGGTTTTGAAAAAAGCTCATAACTTCTATGTCCCTTGAGTTATAACCTGCATATGTGGTATGCATGTGTATATGGACTGTGTATATGGACAAGGTCTTTCCATAAGCAGAAAATTTTTGACCCCTGTGACCTTGACCTTGAACTTAGGGTCTGCGTTTAGGTTTCAAATCTGTGTGTAGGTTTCGAAAAATGCTCATAACTTCTATGTCCCTTGAGATATGACCTTCATATTTGGTATGCATGTGTAAATGGACAAGGCCTTTCCATACGCACATAAAATTTGACCCATGTGACCTTCACCTTGAACTTAGGGTCTGCGTTTAGGTTTCGAAATCTGCATTTAGGTTTTGAAAAAGGTCATAACTTCTATCAAGCTTTTATAGGGGGCATAAGTCATCCTATGGTGACAGCTCTTGTTTAAAGGGATATAATAAAAAAAGTTTGTTAATTCAAAGGGGCACAGAAGGGGGCATTGTATTTCTGACAAACATATCTCTTGTTGTATACCCGATGTGTGTGGAATGTTACAGTATAAAATTGATGATAAATATATCTACTTGTAGGTCACTTTGTCATTTTTCCACTCACACAAATCATTAGACTTACCAATATACATGTACTTGATTTCAGAGACCATGAAGCCCATTAAGCCTAGTGCAGAAAACAGACTGCAGATGCAGGCAATCAGGGAGACAGCTAAGGTACCAGTATTTCAAACAATCTTAGATGCAACACAAATTTGTCAGTGATCAAATACACAAATGGACAGTTTAAAGGGTGGTCATATTTTTAAGCACGTGCCCAATAGGAACAAAGAATGCTAGAAGTGGTTTTGGTAGTGTTGAAATATGATTATCAAATTGAGTTCCTGTCTGCTTAAATAACACATGGTATGGATATGTTTTTTGCTCATTATCCCTAAGCAGAAGTTATTGTCATTTCTATATAAATTACATCCCGTTAGGAGAGGGAGTCACTGTCTCTCAGTTGGTCATTTTGTCCACCTGAAATGTTATAAGTTTGTGGAGTGGACTAACTCCACTTTTTCTCAGTCGATTAAATTTAAACTTAAAAATATTTTGTCACAATGAATTTTTTTAGTAGATGTGCAAGACATTTTCTATCCCTGGTGATCCACACATTCCCGAGTTATTTGTAGCTGACAAAACAGTGTGGGAGTACAAGTCATGTCTGTTTACTTTCATGTTGAACATTTTCAGGAGAGTTCAACAGAACAAATCAATATTCAGCAACACAATTTATATTATGTAATTTTTACACATTTTTGGGACATTCCTGTCAAAGATTTTTAACCAGGTTTTCCAAAGGAAAAAACTGGTTATTAGATTGGCGAATATAGGCGGGCTGGCAGGCAGAACGAGCTTGTCTGGGCCATCACAATGTCATTCATTTTGAGATTTTAAAATCATTTGGCACATTTATTCTTCATCATTGGACGGTGGGTCGCGCGGAAGAATTACTTAGATATCTCCAAGGTCAAGGTCACACTTTGAGTTCAAAGGTCAAAAATGGCCATAAATGATCTTGTCCAGGCCATGACTATGTCATTCATTGTGAGATTTTAAAATTACCGGTACTTGGTACATTTGTTCACAATCATTGGACAGTGTATCATGCGAAAGAATTACGTCGCTATCTCCAAGGTCAAGGTTGCCACGACTAAAAATAGATTGAATTTGACACAAGGGGGGTAACTAGGAACAATCAGTAACAATGCACATTTTGAATTTTTAGCTCACCTGAGCACAATGTGCTCATGTTGAGCTTTTGTGAGCGCCTTTTGTCCGTCGTGCGCCGTCAATATTTGCCTTGTGAACACTCTAGAGGCCACATTTATTGTCTGATCTTCATGAAATTTGGTCAGAACATTTGTCCCATTGATACCACGACTGAGTTCGAAACTGGGTCAAAAACTAGGTCACTAGGTCAAAAAAAAAGAAAAACCTTGTGAACACTGTAGAAGTCACATTTGATGCCCAATCTTCGTGTTACTTTGTCAAAATGTTTGTCTAAATGATATGTTGGTTGAGTTCAAAAATGGTTCCGGTCTATTGAAAAACATGGCCGCCAGGGGGCAGGGCAGTATTCCTGATATGGCTATAGAGAAACCTTGTGAACACTCTAGAACTCACAATTTGTGCCCAATCATCATGAAACTTGGTCAAAACATTGGTTGCATTGATATCTCGTACGAATTCGAAAATGGTCCATATCGGTGAAAAAACATGGCCGCCAGGGGGCGGGGCAGTTTTCCTTAAATGACTATAGTAAAACCTTGTTAACACTCTAGAGACCACATTTATTGAAAAAGATTGGTCTGTATGATTTCTTTGATGAGTTTGAAAATGGTTACGTTTGCTTGAAAAACATGGCTGCCAAGGGGCGGGGCATTTTTCCTTATATGGCTATAGTAAAATCTTGTTAACACTCTAGAGGCCACATTTATTGTCCGATCTTCATGAAACTTGGTCAGAAGATTCATCCCAATAATATTGTGGACGAGTTAAAAAATGATACTGGTTGGTTGAAAAACATTGCCGCCAGGGGGCGGGGCATTTTTCCTTATATGGCTTTAGTAAAACCTTGTTAACACTCTAGAGGTCACATTTATTTTCTGATCATCACGAAACTTGCTCAGAAGATTTGTCCCAATGATATCTTGGATGATTTCAAAAGTGGTAACCTTTGCTTGAAAAACATGGCTGCCAAGGGGCGGGGCATTTTTCCTTATATGGCTATAGTAAAATCTTGTTAACATTCTAGAGGCCACTTTTATTGTCCGATCTTTATGAAACTTGGTCAGAAGATTCATCCCATTAATATCTTGGACGTGATACCGGTTGGTTGAAAAACATGGCCGCCAGGGGGCGGGGCATTTTTTCTTATATGACTATAGTAAAACCTTGTCAACACTCTAGTTATGTTATAAAGTGCTGCTTTAATGTATTCTTACAATGAAGACAATGTTAAGTTAATATCCTTCCTATTTTGCATGTTAAACTTGCAATAATGTATAGATTCTTAAAATAAAATATCACCATTTATTCATAACGTCTTTATTTTTTCGGCGTAAGCTGTATTAAGCCAGCTTTTCACCCTGACTTGACCTTTGTAAGTGTCCAATAATATTCAAATAAAATTTCCTGCGGCTAGGTACGAATGAATACACTTCATTTATTCCATTGGCTGATTTGAGTATAACACCAGAACATTGGAAACATATCCGCGTCTTTGTAACACTGTTTTACTGCATGAAACAATTTTATCTCTAATGAAAAGGCTCAATAGATAGAACAGTTTTACAATCAATTTTCGACATAAATACAGTTTGTGCGTTCACCTTTTATTTTCAGAGAATTACCAGCGCAAAAGCGTTTATACTAAAGGCTATATTCTCATATTTAGTACTTACTTGCATTGCATTTCAACCCGCGAGGTTTCGGGTCAATTCGCGGTTAGTTTGTGAAAGTCAGAGTTTATATACAGTTCATCACCGGAGTTCGCAGAAGGGGTTGCGATCTTTTCATTGAAGGAAAAAATTTGAATCTATGCTATTTTTGTCTGATGGAGTAAATAGTTCGTTTAGTCGCTTTGTCGATATATCAATATTTTAGGCACAGCTGTTGCCTTGGTCGTGTACAGTTTGCGTAAACAAGCCGTCGTTTCAGCAGCAGAATTGTTACCTAACTTTAATGCATTGCATTCCAATCCGCAAGGTATCAAGGTCAGTTTGCGGTCAGTTGCAGAAATCTTTATATAAACGCCGTCTCGTAAACTTTGTGCACTTGAAGTCTGTTTTGATCAGAAAGATACTTAATAAAGATATTCGGCGATATTATTGTGGTATGTCAATCATCGATTTTTAATATGTTTTCAACATTTGCATGATAAGGACCAATTTTGATAAAATTAATTAGAAATATTTATCCATTTAGACCAGTTTATTAAGCATGAGCACAATAATTCACTATACTATAATTATGCAATTAAATAAGATTCGAGTATTGCCGGCTGACCTATTTGCACTCGTTTATTTTCATGTTTCTTGTGTTTTTCTATTCTGTAAATATAGATATCTGAGTAATAATATCACATAAAGCAAAATAAGCCACGAAATCTGGCGCAACACCCCGTAATTGATTTGCTTGTGATGTAGCTAAGAACTGCGCAGAAAAAAGGCATCCGCATCTTTTTATCTCATAGAGATAACTTTTGATCGTTCATAAACATCGACCACAATCAACGCCGTATATCTTTTTTAAAGATATTTCTTGTTTTATTTAATTCAGTTGACCAATTTTCATGAAATTTGGTCAGAACATTTGTTTCCTGTGTAGTAAAGTTTGGTTTTATTATGTCATTATTATGTACCTTTAACTGTTTTATTTAATTTTTCATAACACAGAATGTTCATAATTAACAACTGTTTTAGTCATTATTACTTATGGTAAGCCTATCAACTAAGAGATAGCTGAAAGAAAGACAACATGTACACAATTTTGCAGTATCTATCTCCCTTGTTTAACCTGCTGAGTCATATTCCCCAATCTATTTTTCGGCATAAGCTGTATACGCCAGCTTTTCACCTTAGCCTGACCTTTGTTAGCGTCCAATAGAATTCAAATAAAACTTCACGCGGCCAAGTACAGATGAATACACTTCATTGACTGCATTGGCTGATTTGAGAATACGACCAGAACATTGGAAACATGTCCGCGTCTTTGTAACACTGTTTTACTGCGTGTTCAGCATGAAACAATTTTATATCTAATGAAAAGGCTTAATAGATAGAACAGTTTTACACTCAATCTCGACATCAATACAGTTTGTGCGTCCACCTTTTATTTTCAGAAGATTTTCAGCGCGAGAACTTTTGCACTTAAAGGCTATGTTCTCATATTTAGTACTAACTTCCATATTCCTGTCAACATGTTAACATGTTAAAGTATAGAGAGCAGTGGAAGCGAAGACTCACTTTAATGCATTGCATTTCAACTCGCGAGGTATATCGGGTCAATTTGCGGCCACTGTGTGTGAATGTCAGAGTTTACATACAGGTCATCGCTGCGTCTCTACCCTATGTGCTGATCGGAGTTCGCGGCCAGGAAAATAATCGTTACATAATAAAGACGCTATAGCGTGAACTAGGTGAACTGGAATTTTCTTTAGACCAGACAGATGTTAAATGAAGATATCCAGCGATATCATATGGTATGTCAATAATAGATTCTTAATGTGTTTTACAACAATACCATGATAAATATTATTTTTAATTAATTTAACAAGAATTATGCCATCATATTGACTAATGAATTAAGCATGAGCGCAATGATTCTCGATACTGTTAATAATCAAATCAAATAGCAACGCCAGACAAACCACTAAAACAGGTTTGTTCGAAGAACGCGCGTATGAATATTTAAAATATGTACGGATACTTCGCGTGTGGCCGATTGACTCATATGTTTTAATTTCACTTCCATTCTTCTTTTGGTTTTCTGTTTTGTATCTATACGTTTATGACCAGCAATATGTAATAATGCAAAATAAGCCGCGAAAACTCTGCGTATCATCCCGTACTGCGTTTGCTGCAGCTAAGAACTGCACAGAAAAAGACATTCGCTATCTATGATCTCATTCATTGAAGTCTTTACCTTTCATTAACTGCAACCACAAAAACGCCGTATATCTTTTTTAAAGATATTTCTTGTTAGTTCTGCTCTAGAATTTGTTAGACCCCAGATATTGATCATTGCAGTGTGTAACTATTTACCTTACTGACCCTCTCACTGTGCTGTATGCCAGATGTTAATATCAGTGGTAAGTAATAAAAGCTGGTTGAACTGTTTGATATATTTTATTTCACAGTGGGAGTATTTAATGCATGTTTTTAATAATTAACAGAAAACAGGGTTTTTTTACCTTATATAACAGGCGCCGAATATCAGCATCTTCCCCCACCAAACTAGGCTGGTTTTTTCCCCTTTCAGAACCAAAAATTCCCCCTAAAAAAAAAAAAAAAAAATTTTTTTTTTTTTTTTTGAGAAAGATGTGTCTCATGATTATAATATCTCAATTCTATTTCAATTTAATCTTGCAAAACGTTATAAATTATGAAAAAAACAATATAAAAAGTGCAAACATGTACAAATGTATTGTAATAATGAGAGAGTAAGTAAACAAATCCCCCAAAAAGAGGAATGCCGCGAAAATTCCCACGCGCACAATTTTTCCCCAAAGTGGAAAATCCCGCGTAAAATTTCCCCCACATATGGGCTAAAGGCCCCAAGTTCCCCCACAACCCCAAAAAAAACCTGGAAAAATATGTAATTTAAATGCGAACTTCAAAACAAGATTCCATAATGATTCACTCTATATAATTAATATTTAAGATATGTTAACAAATATCAAATGGATACTCTATGAAAACAATGAAGAAATAATTTCAATTATAAGTTTCTGGAGTTAAAAAACAGAATCAGAATGAACCTTCAAAATCAAGATTTACCTTTCTTATTTGCCGAGTTAATTTATCAAGATTAATCATTTTCAGGCTTTATGTATTTAAATGATGTCAGAAAATTGAAAATAAAACGGTAATGAATGATACACAATATAAATGAAATGAAATATAAAATTGATACATTTTCATATAATTTCTAAATTGTTTAGTGTAAAACAGCCTACTGTTGAATAATATGTTTATGAAATGATTCAAGTAAACGGCAATACCTTTACTTAATTGAATTACAACCAGTCAGCAGTGTCGGAAATAAGCGATTGTGGAATAAATATTTCCGCATTACATAAGTGCTCACAAAGTTACATAACTCGTTACCATCTCGTGACCAGTTCACTTGCGTAAGTAAACTAGACTGCACTACCACACCTGGATACGACAGTTGAGTTCGAAAATGGTTTGGATCTATAAAAAAACATGGCTGCCAGGAGGGGGGTCTTTTTCTTTATATTTATATAGTAAAAAAACATGTCAACATTCTAGAAGTCAAATTTTTTGCTTAATCATCATAAAATTTTGTCAAAACATTAGTTATGTGGATGTCTCGGACGAGTTTGAAAATGGTCGTGATAAGTGGAAAAACATGGGCACCAGGCAGTGGGGCAGTATTCTTTATATGTGTTTAGTGAAAACATGTGAACAGTCTAGAAGACATTATCTTCATGAAATTTGGACATATCTTGGAAGAGTTCAAAAATGGTTCAGCTCTGTTAAAAACAACATGGCTGCCAGGGGGCCATTTGTTGTTCATTATTCATGAAAAATTCATGTAAGAAAATTGTTTCATTGATATCTTGGGCTGCAAAAAACAGGTCATTTCTTTTTATCTCAGGTGAGCGACTTTGGGCCTTTCAGACCCTCTTGTTTTCCTTGATCAGACTTTTTTTCAAATTTAAATCAACGTTGCCATGACTAAAAATAGATTCAATTTGATGCAAGGGGGTAACTAGGATCAATCAGTAACAATGCACATTTTGAATTGTCTCCCTTTATCAGATTTTTTTTTCCAAATTGAAAACCTGGTTTTGTGACAATTTTGTCCCTTGTTAAGTATTTTTAGTGCTGTTTTTTTTTCACTGTACATGTATATGAACATGTGCTTTATCATGCCTTGCTGAAGTATAAATACATCTTTCTTATATGTTATTATTCAATCTTTCAGATGAGAGTTGAGTCCCTGTTGGAGCAATTGGGAGAGATGCACAATAAATCACTAGCTGGACTTGCATTCTTAAGGGTTGGGCAGTTGTCGTATTTATTGTAGTTTTTGTTATGCCCCCGAGGGGTGGCATATAGTTTTTAGCTCGGCTGTTTTCGGAGGAAACCCGAAGTATTGTCATAGCCAGCTTGTCGTGTCGTGTCGTCCGCTTTGTGCTAAAACATTTCCATTTTGTCATGGTTTTGAAGATTGGCTCTAAAATCAAAGTGCTTCAACCTACAACTTTGAAACTTCGTATTTAGCTGCACCTTGATTGGGTCACTAGGTCAAAGGTCAAGGTCACTGTGACCTCTAAAAAAATAAAATCTGACAAGCTTTCATTTATTCAAAACTGCACCCGCAGCCGAGCGTGGCACCCGTTATGCGGTGCTCTTGTTTAACTGTCCATCTGTCAGTCTGTCCGTCTGTCTGAAAACTGTAACATTGGTCATAACTTTTGCAATATTGAAGATAGCAACTTGATATTTGGCATGCATGTGTATCTCATGGAGCTGCAAATTTTGAGTGGTGAAAGGTCAAGGTCATCCTTCAAGGTCAAATATATTGCTTCAAGGCAGCGCAGAAGGGGTTTTTGATTTTGTATTTTATAAAAAAATTATACATGAACATGCAGAAAATATGTATTAATAATAAAGTACATCTACACATGTTTACATAAACATGCATTTTGAAATGGCTGATCAAATAATCCGAATTGGGGCAATGTTGGTCCAACTGATAATTGCACAAAATGCATATGCCAATTTTTATGATGAGTTTTTTCACTCATCAAAAGTATAATTCATGTGTATTTGGAAATTGTCCATGAGTATTTTACGCAAATACGCATCTTATCTGGCCCTCTGTACAGAAATGAGTCGCCATATGAAGCCAGCGTAGCTCTAGCCCAGTCTGTGCTGTCTGGTCAAGAGCTACCCTGTCGTATAATGAGACCATGAAACCCTGCATGACTTTATAGCAGACAGTGTTGCACCAGGCCAGACTGCACCATTGGGCAGAAGAACCATTTCTGCATTACACTGGTCAAATTATATGTGATGTTGAACTTTCTAAGAACACATGCTATTTCATTATTTTTGCGCTAAGTTTTTATTCAGAAGTTTTTTAAAGGATTACCCAATATATGAGACAAAATGATTCTTTATTACATTTAATTTTAAAATTATTCATGACTGCATGTATTTTGGAAAATATTCTGGTATCTTCTGAAAATTCTACATGCATTGTCGAAAGATTTGAATAAGGTGCCCAATCTTATTTTTCCATTTATTAATTTTATCAAATAGCAATAAAAAATTAAGACTTTGTTTCAGGATGCATCTCAAAGGAGACTGGACAAGATGCCCTATTGTGTCATCTGTGACCATGAGGCTAAAATCAAAACATCAACTTTTGATCCAGTTGTTCAGAACAGTCAAGCTCAACATGTTGGCATCAGTGCCATTGACAAACCAATATCTGCTAAAGAGTGCTCTGAAAACACTGCAGCAATCCACAAATCGGCTGATGTCAGAAAGGACAAAACAGCAGAAACATTGGAAGACAATTTTAAAGCAATTGACTTGAGCAAGAAAAGTGCTGAAATTCACACTGAAAATATTCATGCTAATGATGATGGCCTTATATTAGCCTGATGTTTGGTATGTGAGTCTACCTGCATGACTTTCTGATCAAGGTTGAGTTCTTCTTTAAAGTGTGGAGTTGTTCGATAAAAGTGTAGTGAGGGGGCATATGTGCCTTTTGTTGAGGTTTTCATTTTCTGTAGTAGGTATATTTGACTGACCAATGCCATGCTTGTACTTTGATAAAATGGCATCTACGTCAAATACCGTCATGCAACTAAACTATGTATTAATTGTTTTTATAACATTTTATTTTATTTACTTTTAAGACCATTTGATGAAATGATCAGCCATGGTCTTTTCTGACCTTATTTTATTAAACTCTTCCTGGAAATTAGCTAGGAAACTCACCAAATTTAAAGTCACTATAACGCTCAAAATCAACGAAAATTTCGTTAAGTATTTCGTAAAATAAAGTTAACACCTTAACAATCAGTGTTCCTTATAGCAATAGCCAAAATTTCAACGCTAGATGTGGTATGATTACTTAGATTTTTGTAGATACAAAATGGTCGTTTTTATTTATTTGTGGCCACAATTAATTCCGGGTGTGTAGAAATACCGAATTCCCCGTAATTACCGATATCCCCCGACACCCCAGAAATCCCCCGAAATCCCCAATAATATTTATTATTTATCAAAATACTGCGGATATTAAGATAGAATATTGCAAAATACAATCAATTCACTGATGCCAAAAATTGTTTTTATCCATGTTTGGTAGTGAAAAACTAAAATATATACATAATTATTGGGATTCCGAGTATGAATTCATAGTGCATGTTTTCACAAGCACGATCAGGTACAGAAATCCCCGCTGTTAATATTGTTGTTAAGTTTTTGTCTGTACCTCTTCTTTCTAATATCAAAAAGCCACCCAGATGATTTTTTGACACTTGAAGAGCTTTACAGCGGGGATTTCTGTACCTGATTGTGCTTGTGAAAACATGCACTATGGATTCATATTCGGAATCCCAATAATTATGTATATATTTTAGTTTTTCACTACCAAACATGGATAAAAACAATTTTTCATCAGTGAATAGATTGTATTTTGCAATATTATATCTTAATATCCGCAGTATTTTGATAAATAATAAATATTTTTGGGGATTTCGGTAATTACGGGGATTTCGGTATTTCTACACACCCGGAATTAATTGTGGCCACAAATAAATAAAAACGACCATTTTGTATCTACAAAAATCTAAGTAATCATACCACATCTAGCGTTGAAATTTTGGCTATTGCTATAAGGAACACTGATTGTTAAGGTGTTCACTTTATTTTACGAAATACTTAACGAAATTTTCGTTGATTTTGAGCGTTATAGTGACTTTAAGGTTACTAACTGCAGTTCAGAACTCTAATAATTATACCCCCATTACCATTGGTAATGGGGGCTATATAGGAGTTACTTTGTCGGTCGGTCTGTCCGGAAATTTCATCGGATCTTCACCAAACTTGGTCACAAGTTGTATTTTGTAGATGATGGGTCATGCCGGTTCAAAAACTAGGTCACAGGGTCACTTAGTGCGTTTTAAACAGAAAGTTTGTTCTGACCATAACTATGTCATTTATCGTTAGATTTTAAACTGACTTGGTACATTTGTTCACCATTTTCGGACGGTGTGTCGCGCGAAAGAATTACGTCGTTATCTCCAAGGTCAAGGTCACACTTGGAGTTCAAGGGTAAAATGCTTGTCCTGGCAATAACTTTGTCGTTCATTGTGAGATTTAAAATTCATTTGGCACATTTGTTCACCATCATTGGACGGTGTTTCGCGCAAAAAAATTACATCAATATCTCCAAGGTCAAAGTCACGCTTTGAGTTCAAAGGTCAAAAATGGCCATAAATGAGCTTGTCCAGGCCATTACTATGTCGTTCATTGTGAGATTTCAAAATCATCTGGCACATTTGTTCACAATCATTGAACAGTGTGTCGTGCGAAAGAATTACGTCCATATCTCCAAGGTCAAGGTCAAACCTGAGTTCAAAGGTCAAAAATGGCCATAAATGCGCTTGTCCGGGCCATAACCATGTCATTCATTGAGATTTTAAAAAGACTCTGTACATTAATTTTGTTCACAGTCATTGGACGGCTTGTCATGGGAAAGAATTCAAGAGGTCAAAATGGCCATAAGTGATAATGGCATAATAATTCTTAAAAATCGCCATAAATTCTTGTTTTGTGAAGACCTCATGCAAAATAGTCTGTGTCAATGCAGCATGTGGAGGTATACGTCACGTCTGTGACAAAGCTCTAGTAAAAGTATGGTATGAAATGGCAAATAAGTGAGATCCCATATTTACCGCATACTTCTTTCAAATAGTATTTGTGTCAGACATTATGTGTTTAGCTGATAACAATTATAATCATTCATTTGCATGAACTTTTTGTTATGTATTAAAAATGTTTCAGTATTTTGTGTTTAATACAATGTTATTTGTTATACCAATTGTTTAATGAACTATGAATTTGTGTATGAATAAAAACTCAGCGTACATGTCCTGTGTACATTTGTTAAGGTTTCTGTCTCTCTTAAAGGGACCGCTTAGACGACTCGGCCAACCGTGCTGATAGTGGATGTATTTTGTACTTTATATTAGCAATACTCTTAATGTCACAAAAGATAATGATAACAACAGAACTCTCCAAATTATTCAATCGTTTCGCTTTGCAACGCTTTATAATTTTCAGGTTTTTTAATCGTCAAATGATGCATATACTTGAAATTTTAGAGCATGGTAAATGTTTAGTATAACTGTTTCCTCACAAATATAACTACAGCGAAAAATTGCTATATCTGTAACATTTTCTTATATTTTGTCAATTTACCAAAACGTACAAATCTCCATGTAAGCACTGTTCTTTTATGTTTGTATATCAATGAATTATATGAATACTTGAAAAGTAAGAAATCTGAAGTACCGGGGTATACAACTTACCCAAGATTATGTCGAAATATTTATGTTTTTATTTGCTGACGATGTAGCACAGGCATCGGATTCAGTTTTAGGTCTATTACAGCAGCTAAATTATCTTCACGAATTTTGTCATGCCTCTAATTAAATTAAATGTAAATGCGGATAAAAGAAAAATTGTTGAAATAAAAAATGGATTAAGGGACACAAATCATCATTTCAAGAAGAAGTATTATCTTATATTTGTTTCGTGAATTATCATACTGTATACACAATTGCTGTCCATGAACTTTTTTTATAATGTTGAGAATTTAGTTATTGTTTTTATTGAGTATTACACATGTTTGGTATATATAGTACAATATGTTTTATTCACGATGGTGACTTCTTAATTGAGTTGATAAATTATATTTGTATTTATTATACATGTAGAATGTGTTTATGCTCTGTTAATATTTGGGCCTTCGTATTGACGTTGAATAATAAAGTAAATATAACAAATAACATTATCAAATGTACGTCATGTGATGATGTCATTGCGAAACGACTGTTTAATGATACAACCTGCATTGGCGCTTCCATTAGCGCAATATCCTTAGCGTTGGCTTTGTCTTTTTTTTTGAGAAATGCAAAATTATCAATTACGTCGGCAAGAAGCCAATATGTGTATGCATGCAGCATCCTATACATGTTGTACGCAATCGTTTGATGTCGTTAGCGATTTAATTGGGTGGAAATTCGCTCGTCACACAGGAAAAACTCATCCCAATGCTTTTTAAAACTCCACCATGCCACATCTTATAAGGTTCTCGCGTTTTAAATGGGTTGAAAATATATGTTTCTGTAAATTTTTGGATGAATGAATCTTCGCTGAATCACACTACATTGCCCGATATGAAAAATAATGCGATACATGCTGAACAAACATATAAACTCTAATCACCCTGTAAAATTATCCATGAAACTTTAAAACAATCGGGCCTGAGCGGCATCTCGGAAGTTGCATTGGCTCATTTATTAATGCATCTCAAAAAAGAGGTGGCGCCCGTGATTAACGGTCGTGTATTTATGTTTTCGAATTTCTTCACATATGCTCATGCTTGAAAAGGTCCGCTTTTTGAATATAGATATGGACCAAAGGCTTTGTCATTTTTTAAAAACTAATAATGGAAATGATTATCATTTTCTTCTAACATGCACAACCATCTTCTGATATTTTCCTGAAAGTTTAAAGTTTGAAAGGTATATAGCCATTAAACTATACAAACAATAGGTCCCTGTATACACCCGCTACTACCACGGACTCTAGATGACTCTAGATCCGTGCTACTACCAAGAAATTTAATATACTGAAATCATGAGTTGCCGGGAAGAAAAGGGTATAAGGAGTATTTCTATGTTCTTGTATTATGCTTTTAAACGTAGAAATGCGTTACTTTATAGCAGTTAAATATCAATAGCTGTACCATTACATACATGTATATATGTGTATTGAGATGTTTGAATATGCAATGTTATTTGCACTTGCAAGGGCCGGAGGCCACATAGCAACAAAAATTGCATCTTGCATCTTGATTGCAAACACGTGCTTTGGAACAGACGAACAGGCAGTATGACGCACATTATCGATTTTTTTACGCGCAGAGAAGCAAAAAAGGCCGTCAAACTTATTAAACACTTCAACGACAATGGGTGTCGATAGCTGTCTTTGAACATATACTTCGCTACAGTTATCAACAGTTGGGTGTGTATATGTTACGCAATCAGTTGCTCTTCTAACGCAACACTTTGCGGTCAAATGTCTTGAATATGCTCAAAAGTAGATTTAGTTATTTGACAGCAAAAACCATTAGGGTCTGGTGTGTTTCCATCGAGCTGCGCGTGCCAAGTAAAGTATACGAATTGTGGATTTTTTCCCCCATAATACTACACTGTTAGGACAATACATGGCCATCTGACCGAAAAACACATACATTTGTTCTGTTAAAAGATCTAAAAAAGTAAATTGTATGCTATAGGGCCTATGTTTCTTTATAGATATTTGGTTAATTTGAGCAAATAAGCTCGGAACGCATAAAAGCACGCTTTCATTACATCCACGTTACTAACGTCTGCTTTGCAAACAGTATTACTGAATAACATAATATTGAACACTAAGATAAGATAAGCTTTATTTAAAGTCGGCAAGACAGCAACATATACAAAACAAGCTCATGTGAGCTTTTGAACCGACTAGTGTACAACAAGGGTATATAATAAAACAAATGTAAACCAGCTACAATGTTTAGAGGGTATGTTACATGATAGTTACACAATTGTAAAGGAGGCATAGTATTAAGTAAGAAGGCATCATAGTGCACCTAAAAAGTAAAACATCAAACAGTTTAATTAAAAAGACCATGAAAAATGCCTATCCGCTTATATATAAATGGTTAAATGAGTATCATCTCTATAAGCTAATGGGATGACATAAATAAGTAAAACAATTAAAAAGACTGTTTAAGAATTTTACAATAGGAAAACACAGAGACTTGGCACATGAAGCAGATTGGCAGTAGTCATGATTTGCAGCACAAATACAACACATAGCTATAGGCGATTTAAAATTAGATATAAGCAACGACATAAAATCGACACGAGCAACACCATGCAAAAGGCAAAAAAACACAGGCATAGTATATGAAACACTACATTGACTGCTAACTTAAACACAAAGGGGGGGGGGAAATATGACCATGCAAAAGGCAACACAAAAATACATGTAAGCACGTGAGAAAAAACCACATAGACTGCAAGCTGAGGCACAAAGGGGGACACGGAAATACATATAAGCACATGTACAATACCACAAAATACAAAGCTGAGACACAAAAGGGGAAAATATGAAACATGCAGCAGGCAAGCAATACAAAATACATAAAGCACATGAAATACCACATTTACTGCAAGCACAAAGGGGGGGGGGAAAGAATATGCAGCAAGCAAAACAAAATACATATAAGCACATGAAAATGTGAACTCCAAGAACTGCTCGTCGGTGATGTTGGTGCTCACCTACCCAGAATCAGAGGCTATGCATTTGCAGGTTCTGAAGTGATCTGGGAGTGAGTTCCACAGCACCGGCGCAGCGTACTTGAAGGAGTTCTTACCATAAGAAGTGGTTCTAACCGCTGGTACCTGTAATAAATTGGAGTATCTAAAATTTATACCTGTTGACTTTTTTACGACAAGGTCTGATAACACAGGAGGGGCAATGTTGTTGACTATTTTAAAAGTTTCTATAGCCATGGTTCTCATCCGGCGGACATGCAGCGATGGTAAGTTTGCCTTTGAGAGTAACATTGAAATACTTGAGGAGTAATCATCGTAAACAAATCTGAGTGCACGCTCTTGAATCTTTTTCCATTTTTCTAGTATTGCTTTCTGAGCAAAAGTGCCATGCCAATGAGCAAAAGTTAAAATTTGATAAAACAAAAGTATAAAATATAGTGAGCTTATTTAGTTTGCTAAGGTTGTTACCAATTCTTTTCAAAACATTGACCTGCTGTGCAGCCTTTTTACATATATTACTAACATGAGAATCAAATTTCAGCAGTCAATGTCCACTCCCAAGAGTTTGACGACTTCATCACATGATATACTGAATCCATCTAAATCGAAAATTGGGGATCTGCTGATAGTTTTTTGGCCCAAAAGCTATAGCCTGAAATTTGTCAGGATTTGCCTGCATACAATAAAATTAAACCAGTCAATTAAAATTTTACTTTCATCTTGAATTACTTGTTTCAGTTCATGAAAATTAGGGAAGTGGAAAGAGAGCGTATAATCGTCGGCATAGTTGTACAGAGTACCTCTTTTAATAAAGTAAAACATATCGTTTATAAAAATATTGAATAAGAGGGGGTCTAGTATAGAACCCTGAGGAACACCCTTGTGAATGTCTTCCCAGGAGCTAACAATATTTCCTATTTTAATCTGCTGCTGTCTGTTTGACAGGTATGATTTTTAGAGTTTGACAGAGTTTTCTGATACACCATAAGCCTGCAGTTTATGGAGTAGGATATCATGTGGAAGACAATCAAACGCTTTGGAGAGGTCCATTAGAATGGCAGCAACATATTCATTGTGATCTAATGCAAATTTTCAGTCTTCTAGTACAGTCCAACCTGCCCGAGCGACCGCCTGTTAATAGCGACCAACAGTCAATAACGACCACACCGATTTCCTCCCGAACGATTTCACTATATATTGAACCTGCGAATAAAGCCCACCTGTGAACAAAGACCAACGACCACCCTTTTACATTCCCAAATCTCCATTTTGATAGCTTAAAACGACCACTGCAATCATAAAAATCAACGATTTCGCAACTTTCAAAAAACAAAATGGCCGCCAGGACGCTGCGTAGTCACGTGATACAAATTTTACCAGTGGACTCGTCGGTCGCTATGGAGATATTGGCAAGTGACGGTTTATTGCACTTGATAGCAGTTGTTTGTTTCTTTAACATGCATTGCTAATTGGTAGTCGCCTGCTTCTTTTATGCATTTGACAGTTTGTCAAAAGTGTGAAAATTTGCCTTTGTATTTAAGTGACTCGCGATTAATGTACTAATTGCCGAAAATATCAAAGACAAATTTGGGGCTTTCATAAACTCATTAAGGAAATTAACGGTTTCATATCATTTACGATGCCTATTTAAGACAAATATTTTGATAGGCATTCTCTTCTTAAATTTCTCCGTTATAAGACGTTCATAGATTATAGAAAGGTAAATTGTCAATTCAAGTTAACCATCATGGCTTCCAAGTGTAAGTTCTTGACGTTGGAAGAACGTGTTAAGGCCATTAGTTTGTTAGGTAAAGGACACAGTTGTAGACGAGTGGCTAGTGATCTTGGTGTAGGAAAAACTCAAATTCAGAGCATTTTAAAGCGTAAACATGAGTTTATGGACGAATTCGAGGAGAACGTAAACTGTGAAAGTAAACGCCCTAAGCGTGAGTCGGAATTCGCGTCAGTGAATGACTTAGTGCATAAGTGTAGAAAGTGTTGTTACATGTAATAAATATACAAATGTAAAACAAAACTGTGTTTTCAATCCTTTATTTCATTATACATGCAATTTTAATAAAGTAGTCTGGCATACATGATTTTTTCTAAAACCGCAAAGCAAATTATCAAAAATCTTATCAAAGTAAGAGGACAATTGTTCACTAAGGACATTTTCAAAGATTTTTGATGGGATGGGAAGAATACTGACTGGTCTGTAGTTTGATTTATCTAAAGGGTCTTTCTTTTTGAAGATAGGTGTAACCTCCCAGCAAACATGCACATATGGGTCCCATATGGGCTGTTTCTGGGCAAACCCATATGGGAAAGCCCATATGGGAGTCATTTGGGTCCAATATGGGCTAGCCCATATGGGAATGCCCACAAGGGTCCCATATAGGTCCCATATTATTGCGCTATCGGGAAAAATATGTAAACTTGTATTTCTTTGATTAAAAACTCATTTCTTAAAACGTATGTAGGACTAACTTGATCTAAACTGCTAATATTCTACCCAAAAATAGAAAATCAATGCATAAGCAAATAATATGCGGCCCATATGGGTCCCATACGGGTCCCATATGGGAGTCATTTGGGAGCTATATGGGCCTGCCCATGTGGGAATGGCGATAAGGGTCCCATATAGGTCCCATATTATTGCGCTATCATGAAAAAGATGTAAACTTGAATTTATTTGATTAAAAACTCATTTCTTAAAACGTATGCTGGACTAACTTGATCTAAGCTGCTAATATTTTACCCAAAAATAGAAAATCAATGGATAAGCAAATAATATGCAGTCCATATAGGTCCCATATGGGTCCCATTTGGGCTGCCCAACAAAGGACAAAATCAGCTACCGGGCTGTTTCTGGGCAAACCCATATGGGTAAGCCCAAATGGGAGTCATTTGGGACCTATATGGGTTAGCCCATATGGGAATGCCCTTAAGGGTCCCATATAGGTCCCATATTATTGCGCTATCAGGAAAAAGATATAAACTTTTATTTTATTAAAAACTAATTTCTTAAAACATATGTATGACAAACTTGATCTCAACTGCTAATATTTTACCCAAAAATATAAAATGAATGCATAGGCAAATAATATGCAGCCCATATGGGTCCCATACGGGTCCCATTTGGGCCGCCCAACAAAGGACAAAATCAGCTATCGGGCGCACATTTTTTTTGAAAATTCTGTTTTTGATATGGCTTTGTTTTAAATAATGTATATACTATGATTAATATGAAGTTATTTTCAAGAGATAATTTCAATTTGAATAATCGCGCAGAAAAATAAAGTATTTAAATAATATGCGCATGCGCAGATGTTAATTCCGCCTCGCGAAAACATTCAAGACAAAAACACTCGAAACGGTAATTTGTTAAATTGTGATATTATACACGTAATTATATATTTCTTTTGAAATCAGATATATATTGCTGATCACGCATTATTTATTTATCTGTTACTTCAATGAATGCCTGTGTGTTTAATAATTTAAATTGCATATTATTTCTTCATCGCTTTGCCTTTGTCATGTATTTTCGCGACGTAAGTCGTAACGTTCGTTTATCGCCATAGATCAATCTCTTAGTTAAACTGCTTAATTCAACTTGATTCTGCCTAAAATTCAATACAAACTATTTATAGCAGACAGGCCCATGTCTGACAAAATGAAACACTAAATTAGTAATCATGCTAATGCATGAGAATCTTACATATCTCATACATTGATAATATTAATTGAAACGTATAATATAATGTCTTTTATAGGTCTTTGATTACTTGCACGCAAGCCAAGGTTGTCTGCCTGTGGACAAATTTTAATGATTATTTAAACACATATTTGCAGAATATTAAAAAAGTCTGTGTATTAGGAAATAATTAATTTCGTAATGTTTATTGTACAAATTTATTTCAGAAAATAAAATATTCACCACCACCTGGTTTGCCAACATCGTCTTTACAAGGAATGTCCAGCAGTGCATGACAGAGGCCGGTCACTCCCATTAAGTCCAGCTGAAGAGCCTTCCCAGTTTATAGGACAAAGTAACTAATTTTTGTGCTTGAAACTTTAACTTAAAATAATTTCAGTTTTGGAATTACTGCTTATTAAATGATAGTTAATTACATAAATAAATGATGTAAACAGATAATCCAACTGAAAAAATAAATAAAATACACAGTCATTTAGTGATCTATAATAATACATACTTCTACTAATAAAAGAAACAAATTGACGTTGACGGGCATATAGGTGCAAGTTGCTATAATCAGCCCTAGCCGTACAACAGCTGTTGGGACAAATCGGGCCCACCGCCGTTATATCGGCACACATCCGATATAATTATATAAGACCCAGCTGTGATTTATATTATTGTCAACATAATTTTAGGTACAGTTCTTTTTTACTCTGTCTTCAGATGCAGTTACACAGATTTTAACGGTGTTGGAAACAATCAGAGACGAGAACAGGGAAATGAAGCGGATGCTGCAGCGGCTCTTGGCTAGGTCAGCTACTGATGACGAGCCAATGCAACTGCCAGAGAACATCAGTCTTCCAATTGGAACATTTGAGCAAATGGATGAGTTTGAAGAGCATCTTGGTGATGAAGCTACGATCCATCTTTTCTAGGACTGCTGCATAGTTCAAGTTTTTGTATCAAATATATTAAGCAATGTTGTCAATGTAATTGACAGTTCTTTCTTCATTAATCCTAAACCATTCCTTTAAGGCTCATCTTCTAAGAAAGCATACAATTTTTTTTTATCTGGAAATGAAATGGTATATATTCCTTTGCAAAAGAAGAAACAGCATTCCAGTTTTTAAAGGTTTTAAAAGACATATATATATATATATATCATGTGCAATTACGAAAAACACTAGAATGTATGAAGATATCAAAGATAATAATATGGACTTGTTCTCGAAAAAGGATTTGCCATTTATTTGAGTTTTGGATTTTTTTGCAGGGTTTTTAATTTCTAGTTTATAAAATATTTTGTTTAGTCTTGCAAGTATGTTTCAAAGCTCTAGATAAGGATTTGTGAAATTAGTAACGGTATTGCCACTGACAGAAAGAAAAGGAGTAACGCTGAAAATCAATTAGTACCTGTACTACCATATCCAAAAATACGGGTAGTACTGTACTACCCGTGTTCTTGGATATTGATGGGTGTATACCTTACTTTACAGAAACATTTGCAGCAATTATTATCCCCACGCTTTTTGAAAAAAAGGTGGGGATATTGTGGTGATCTCCGCCGTCCGTCCGTCTGTCCGTCCGTCTGTCCGTCCGTCCGTCCTGGCCACTATCTCCTCCTACACTAAAAGCACTAGAACCTTGAAATTTACACACATGGTAGCTATGAGCATATGTGCGACGGTGCACTATTTGGAATTTTGATCTGACCCCTGGGTCAAAAGTTATAGGGGTTGGGGTGGGGCCGCGTCAGAAATTATCACTCATTTTTTTAGGTTATTTTACATTTACTTCTTTATTTCTACACCGATTCACTTCAAATTGATACTGGACCTCACCTATGACAATACGGTCAATCTCAACCATGCATGGCCCCATTCCCAACCCTGGGGCGCCCCGCCCACATAGGCCACACCCACCAAAAATTTCCATTTACTATAATTTTTTCATTTCTACACGGATTCACTTCAAATTGATACTGAACTTTTGTTATGACATTAGGGTCAATCTCAACTATGCATGGCCCCAATCCCAACCCTGGGGCGCCCGCCCACATAGGCCACACCCACCAAAAAAATCCATTTACTATAAAAAAAATTTAGGTTATTTTACATTAACTTCTTCATTTCTACACTGATTCACTTCAAATTGATACTGAACCTCTCTTATGACAAAACGGTCAAACTCAACTATGCATGGCCCCGTTGCCAACCCTGGGGCGCCACGCCCACATAGACCACACCCGCCCAAAATTGCCTTTTACTATAATTTCTTCATTAATACACTGATTCACTTCAAATTGATACTGAACCTCTCTTATGACAATACGGTCAATCTCAACTATGCATGGCCCCATTACCAACCCTGGGGCACCCCGCCCACATAGGCCACACCCTCCCAAAATTGCCTTTTACTATAACTTCTTTATTTTTACACCCATTCACTTCTAATTGATACTGAACTTCTCTTATGACAATACAGTCAATCTCAACTATGCATGGCCCCATGATCAACCCTGGGGCGCCCTTGGGTCAAACATGCGGCGTGGGGATACGCGTCGGCCTCTGCCGCGCCATTTCTAGTAATAAATATATTTTGCTTCTTAAACAGTTACTTTATTAGGTTTTCCATTCTGAATTATGATGCAAATACAACTACACATTAAAACTCATGACTAAATACTATAACTTTATTTTGCTTGACAAGAAAACACAAGCCAACTTGTAAGCTAAGTAAATGAACACCAATGTCACTGTCTCATCTCAAAAGAATCATTGCTTTAGCAGTCAACTGTCAAAGTTGGCATAGACTATGCCAACTATTACAGTTAAACACTCAAGCAAACACTTCAACTGGGCTTACAGATTGAATGTCAGAATGGTTAGACGACCGTATGTAGCCATTATATGACAACAAAGTGTTTATTTGAACCGCTTTCGGTTAAGCCGGCCTTCCATGCTCGCAGACATATTGTTTTTGACGGGCTTACAAGTTACCGGAATCACGCCACAGAATAGATAATAATACTGGAACCCAGTCTACAACTTTTCGGTAATTTAAATTAATGAAAGAGGCCGTTAGGTTAGAGACCAACAAATATGCCGCCCTGACACCGACGTATCAGTACGGCCAGATTTTTTTCGTAAATGCGTAAAAGGGATATTAAAGTCGTAATTGTACGTCCAGTTCATAAAAATAAATGCGTAAGCCTTCATGAAAAAGCCATATTTACGTCTGTACGGCCCTTATCTGGAGCTCTGATGTTTTCTACAAATGTTCTTTGAGTACATGGTGTGTTATTTGTATTGGTTAAAGATTTAATATGCATGGGTATGCTTTTGAGTAATGTGTAGTACATCAGGAAAATACTTGAAGGTATTCTGTATATGTATTATATATTAAATATCAAAATAATAGAAGTCCTTAATTCTATAGTTGTATAACTGGTCAACATATATAATGTTATAGAAAAACGTCTTATTGCTTGAAGTTATGTCTTTATTGTTCCATGAAATAGTTTTACTGTTGGTTTGGGTTTATAGATTATGAGTAACATTACTCCATGCGGATAGAACATTAGATAGAAACATGTTTTCGTTAGCAACTTCATGTAAAATATTTTTGCTGATGTTTCATTCAAAAAGTTAGGAATCACCATATTATTTTAGAATTCTCTGGTAGAATAGTTAACGTGGGATCCTCCTGCTATGTATGTATGTATCCATTTATATGTGTGTAATACTTTATGTGAATAAAAGTTGAGAGTACTTTAATAAATTTTTAAGTCTTTTAACAAAAACCTTGTATTTCTTGCAGGATAATGATATTTAGCTCTTGAACATTTTGATATCGCTCTGTTCCAGCAAGAAGAAATAGATAAAACATTTAAAAAAATGAAATTGGAAGTACATGTACAAGAATCTTTTGTCTGATGTTCAATTTGAACACAGTATTTCATGTTTGCAGCCTACATATTATTTCTAACATAACCTGAATTTCCATTAATGTGTTGTCCAAAATTTTACAGGCTCTGTGTACCCATATTAAATACAATGCTACCAGTTTGTAGCCCATATTTAGAACAATACTGCCCGTATGTAGCCCATATTGAGTAAAAGGGCTGCCTGTATGTAGCCCATATTGAGTAAAAGGGATGCCCATGTTGGACCTATATGGGTCCCATGTGGGCACCTATATGGGCCCCATGTGGGCTGTTAACATGGGACCCAGATGGGTAGTGCAACCGGGCTCCACATGGGTCCTATCTGGGCTGCCCCATATACTTTCATGGGGCAGCCCAGATGGGACCCATGTGGAGCCCGGTTGCACTTCCCATCTGGGTCCCATGTTGGCAGCCCACATGGGGCCCATATAGGTGCCCACATGGGACCCATATGGGTCCCATATAGATTGTTTGCTGGGCTGGGCTTTTTTCAATTGGTCTGGAAAGATACATGAGTCAATGGATTTGTTTACAAACTTAGTAATAGGTGTAACTAGAGCCTCTTTGCCAGCTTTCAATAATTTCACAGAAATCTTATCTACTCCTGTGGCCTTTTTTGAGTCAAATTTGTTTATAATTTTAATAACCTTACTTTCATCAGTATGTTCAAAACTAAAATGTGTTTTTGAGATTGTATTCATTTTCTCTTCAATTTTACATAGGCTTGGGTGGCTTTCACAGTCAAAAATATAATCTTTGCCTATGTCCTAAGCTACATTTGTAAAAAGGTCATTAAAAATTTCAGCAACTTCAACATTTTCAGTTACAATAGCATCATTTTCACTTAAAATTATTTTAGTTTGATTGTTTTTTGATTTATTGGAAAGGTAAGGTTTAATAGTACCCCAGAAATCAGATGTCTTACAACTCCCAATGCACCTTTCTTGAAAATATTTGTTCAGGGATTTTTTCTTAAGGCTTGTAACAGCATTTCTTGCTATTCTGTATTTATTCCAAGTTTTTGAATTTTTATTTTTCAAATATTTATGATACATCATTTTCTTCTGATAGATAGCCTTACGTAATTCTCTGTTCATACATGGTAACGGAGCATTTCGTTTATACATTTGTTTGTAAGAAAAAAATTGACAAAGAGCCATAAAAAAAATCCCCACCCTCTGATATTAAAATCCAATATCAGAGGGTGGGGATTTTTTTTTATGGCTCTTTGTCAATTTTTTTCTCATTAAACATGATTTTATATATTTATTTGAATATATTGGGCTCCTAAAAAATAAAAATAAAAAAATACTATCCAGGGTACGTTACTTCCACCTGTGATCTTAATCAGTTATATAATCATCAACATTTAGTTTTCTGAAGCTTCTATAGCTAACCTTTTGTTTTTCAGTTTTTGGCACATTATTGTTTACAACAGTACTAATAAAATTATGACAGTCACTAACACCTGTGCTAAAGTGAAGAGTTTTCATGCATAGCTTATTTCTATTTGTTAAAATAACATCAACAAGAGATGGTTGCATATTTTTCATGAAACATGTAGGTTCTTTAATTAAATTAACAAGGTCAAGAAGGTCTATTATATCACAGAGTGGTTTCCCTTTAGTGTCACTAAGCAGGTCAAAGTTAATATCTCCAATAAACATACAGTTGTCAAATTTTGTAAAGCACTTGTCTGCAAGGCTAGTAAAAATTTCTGAGAAACTGTCAGGTTTTATATTTGGAGGTTTGTATATACATGAAACTAGCCATTTGCACTTACTAAATATTATTTCAAAAGTCATACTTTCTAAGTGTTCTGCTTCAAGATCTTTTATTCTTCTTGCAGGGATGTCAGACCTTATAAAACAAGCGATACCTCCTCCGTGGGCATTCCTGTCTCTGCGCTCAAACTTGTACCCTGGGGCAACAAACAAACTGTCCAAAAACGTTTCATCTAGTTTTGTCTCTGAAAGATATAACATGTCTGCAACTTTATTTATGCCCCCTTCGAAGAAGAGGGGTATATTGCTTTGCTCATGTCGGTATGTCGGTCTGTCGGTCCGTCCACCAGGTGGTTGTCAGATGATAACTCAAGAACGCTTGGGCCTAGGATCATGAAACTTCATAGGTACATTGATCATGACTAGCAGATGACCCCTATTGATTTTGAGGTCACTAGGTCAAAGGTCAAGGTCACGGTGACCCGAAATAGTAAAATAGTTTTTGGATGATAACTCAAGAATGCATACGCGGCCAACAGGGCGAACTCTGAACAATATAACTGAAGCAACTGGTCTGTAATCCTAAATCTATAATTATCAGTCCAATGAAACATCATCCTTTGAGTAAAATAAAGTGGACCAGTAAAAATATTATCAGAATATGATTTTTTTTTGAATATTTTGTATATTAAATATTGTGTTAATGTTTAATTTTGTTGATTAATATAAATATAAGCAGGACAGGGGAGGTAATACACTATTATATCTTTCTTATATACAGGGGAAACAAATGCAATAAGTTAAAACTTCATGTTTAATGAATAGAGGATATCACCCCCCCTAATTTTTTTTTAAACATCATCTAATAAATTACCACAACCCCACATTAAACCCCCCTCTCACCCCCCACCCCTACCCCCACCCCCCCTACCCCACAACCCCCGAACCCCCGTCCCCCATTTTTTTAAACATCTAATAAATAACCCCACCCCACATTATACCCCCCTCTCATTCCCCCCTAACCCCCGACCCCCCCCCAATTTTTTTAAACATCTAATAAATTACCCCACCCCACATTATACCCCCCCTCTCACTTCCCCCTACCCCCACCCCCCACCCCCCCATTTTTTTAACATCTAATAAATTACCCCACCCCACATTATTACCCCCCTCTCACCCCCCCACCCCCTACCCCCCCCCCCATCCCCCTCACCCCCTAATTTTTTTAAACATCTTATAAATTACCCCACCCCACATAATTACTCCCTCGCATCCCCCTACAACACCCCCACCCCCAACCCCCCCCATCTTATAAATTACCACACCCAACATTATACCCCCCCTACCCCCACCCCCCATTTTTTTTAACATCTTATAAATTACCACACCCCACATTATTACCCCTCTCACCCCCCCACCCCCCCTACCCCCCCCACCCCCCACCTCCCCCAATTTTTGTTAAACATCTTATAAATTACTACACCCAACCCTATACCCCCCTTTCACACCCCACACCCCTACCCCCCCCCCACACCCCCTACCCACCCCCCCATCCTCCCCCTACCCCCCCCACCCACCCATCCCCCCCAAAAGTTTTATTTTTTTAAACATTTAATAAATAACCACACCCAACATCATACCCCCTCTCACTCCCCCCCCTACCCCCCCGACCCCCACCCCTCCACCCCCCCCCATTTTTTTTAAACCATCCTTATTAATAACCACACACCCAACACTATTACCTACCCCCTCTCACCCCCCCCCACCCCCCCCCCCCAAAATTTTTTTTTAAAAACAGGGAATAAATTACCACACACAACATTATAACCCCCTCTCACTTCCCCCTACCCCCCCTACCCCCCCACCCCCACCCCCCCATTTTTTTTAAACATCTAAGAAATTACCCCACCCCACATAGGACCCCCTCTAACCCCCCGACCCCCCACCCCCCCCCAATTTTTTTAAACATCTATAAATAACCACACCCCACATTATTACCCCCCTCACCCCCACCTCCCAACAACACCCCCCACCCCACCCCCCCCCCCAAAGAAAAATGTTGTTCTTTTTTAAACATCTTATAAATACCACACCCCAACATTATACCCCCCCCTCCCCCCCTACCCGCCACCCCCCCAATTTTTTTTAAACATCTAAGAAATTACCACACCCCACATTATTACCCCGCTCACCCCCACCCCCTACCCCCCCCCCCCCACCCCCCCCCCCAATTTTTTTTTTTTAAACATCTAATAAATGACCCCACCCCGCATTATTACCCCCTCGCACCCCCTACCCCCCACCCCCTCCCAATTTTTTTAAAACATCTTATAAATTACCACACCCCACATTATACCCCCCCTCTAACCCCCCCTAACCCCCACCACCACCTACCCCCCACCCCCCCAAAAAAATTTTTTTTTTTAAACATCTAATAAATTACCACACCCACATTATTACCTACCCCCTCTCACCCCCCACCCCCCTACCCCCCCCACCCCCCAATTTTTTTTAAAAACATCTTATAAATTACCAACACCCCACATTACAAACCCCCCTCTCACTCCCCCGTATCCCCCACCACCCCTCCTACCCCCACCCCCCAACCCCCTAAATTTTTTTGTTAAACATCTAATTAATAACCACACACCCCACATTGTTACCCCCTCTCACCCCCACCCCCAACACCCCAACCCAACCGAACCGACCCCCCCCCAATTTTTTTTTATAACATCTTATAATTTACCACACCCCACATTATACCCCCACCCCCCCCCCCCCAAAATTATTTTGTTTAAACATCTAATAATTACCACAACCCCACATTATTACCCCCTCTCTAACCCCCCACCCCCAACCCCTCCCAATTAAAAATATTTTTTTTTATAAATTACCACACCCCACATTTTACCCCCTCTCACCCCCCACTCCCATGCCCCCCACCCTCCCCCTTCCAAATTTTTTTTTTAAAACATCTAATTAATTACCACACACCACATTTTACCCCCCCTCTCCATCCCCCCTACCCCCCCCCACCCCCCCCCCCAAAAAAAAATATATATAAATATATATATTTTTTTAAACATCTAATAAATTACCACACCCCACATTATACCCCCTCTCACCCCCCCCCCCCACCCCCCCGCCCCCCCCCCGAATTTTTTTTTTAAACATCTTATAAATCACCACACCCCACATTATACCCCCCTCTCACTCCCCCCTTGATCATGACTGGCAGATGACCCCTTTTGATTTTCAGGTCACTAGGTCAAAGGTCAAGGTCACAGTGACTCGAAATAGTACAATGGTTTCCGGATGAAAACTTACATAAGGTCAAAGGTCAAGGTCACAGTGACAAAAAACGTATTCACACAATGGCTGCCACTACAACTGACAGCCCATATGGGGGGCATGCATGCATGTTTTACAAACAGCCCTTGTTTGACAAGATTTCATAGATTTCTGAAAATTTATAGCGTAGACTATTTATGTTCAGGTGTCCAGCAATAAATTTTTGCTGATGTTTTTACGCAGTTCATATAGTTCCTCAAAAGGAGATTTTATTGGTTCTTCATTTTCTGAATTTGAGTCTAAGTTATTTTGGTCCGGTAATTAATTTAGAATTAATTTTGACGAGTTATAAATTGGTTAATGACTAGTGTATCTCTGCGTATCGCTCAATTTATGGGAAAATCTATAATTTTATAAACTTTTTTAGAGCTACTAAAAATTCTTTGCTCTAGCCTATTTATTTTCTTAAATTTTCTATGATCCGTATTTTAGTCCATTCATGCCGTATCAAAATTTTTTAATTTCTTTTTTCATCTATTTCAAAGTTTAATAAAATAGTGTAAAGAGCTAATATAGATCCACCATTTAACTTGCAATTACACATCTGTCAGATAAAACTGATCGTGCATTTACACGTTCCGGGCCTCAGAATTTTCTCGACCTTGCGGTTAACTCCCTTTACATGTTTGCGCATGCTCGTAGCAACAAGCACAAACAAAAATAAGCATGGCGTCGAAAAAGACATTCGAAGATTTGGATCTTTCTCAGGAAGAATTAAAGCGCATAGAAAACGCTTTAAAAGATGAGAAATTTCGAAAGATGTTCGTTGAGTATGCAGAAGAAATTTCAGACCCGGCGAACAGAAAACGATACGAGGAAGAGATCGCGATGATGGAACAAGATCGGGGCATGGATGTGCAATTTGTAAATCCGAAACCAGGTCATGTTCTCAAAACCATTATCGATGGTCAGAAAGCCTTTATCAACATTTGTACAAGTGACAAAATGGGACAACCGACTTCGAAGAAAAGTGTCAGCGAGACCGGCGTAAAAGGCCTCATGTGGCAACTTCCCCATTCCTTTTCCCCACCCAGAGAGGATTATGACAAGGCTAAGAAAATTTGCATGGTTTACGATGTTGTTTTTCATCCTGATACTTATACCATGGCCCGTAATCCAAAGTTCTTGAAGCTTGTTGAAGATACTGCTATAGAGGGCATTGAAAAACAGCTTGGGGTTAAAGTTGATAAGAACAACATCCGCCGACCAAAGAATTTAAAGTATAAAGGCAGCCCAGTTGCTACTGTTATTAGAACACGTAAAGATCAACAGAAAAAAGAAAGCAAAAAAGATGAGAATGATATTCTGTCAAATATGCCATATCCCTACGGCAGTGAAACCACTGCGGAACTAACAGAAAAAAGAGCAAAAGAAATGGAAAAGAAGGCAAAAGATGAGGCAAACAAAGCAAGTAAAACCAAAACAACAGTTGCGAAGAAAGCTGAAGAAGGATTCACAATGCCAAAGTACAGCATTATTCATCGTTCTGATATGGACATTCAGGAATTTAGAAATGCCCCTGATTCCCGTCCGTCTACAAGACCAAAGGTGCTGGTGGTGACCATTGATTTGCCTCTCTGCAACTCTGCTACTGGTGTTGACTTGGACATTTTTGAAGACAAACTTTCACTGAAAAGTGAAAAGCCTCCTTATAAACTGGACCTGAAGCTTCCTTATGCAGTTGATGATGAGAATGGGTCAGCCAAATTCGATAAAAGCAAGAAATGCCTGATTGTCACATTGCCTGTTGTACCGGGCATAACTCCTGATTTACCAAAGTATGGTGAAAAAGGACAAGAAACTCAGCAGGATGTTCCTCCACTTATTGAAGAGCTGCCACCATTGGAAGCTGCTACGGATCTTCCGCCCCTTGAAGACATTGATGAACCATCTGGCTCAGCAGATGAAAAGTCTGAAAAGGATGATCATCCAGAATGTACAGAGAAGAAAGTGAAACCTCAAATCTCCTATTCTTTGCCCGAATATGATTTCAATCAAGACTCAGAAACTGTTACATTTATTTGCCATGTTCGAAACGTTAAAGATGACTCAGTCAGTAGGTCATTTCCATCACCATCATCTGCTGAAGTCAAGTTTTTATCGATTGGGTCTGGGGGGTTTCCCATGCACTATTGTCTCTTTGTTGCATTTGATGCAGACTGCAGGATTGTTCCAGAGCATACGACCATTGATGCCTCAGAGAAGAATCTGACAATTACATTTTTGAAGGAGAAGGACTGTCGAGTTCAATGGAACAAGGTCTATATTGGTGCAGACAGTAAAGCAAATGAGGTGGGTGTAATCTAAATGCTTTTTGGTATCTGTTTGTGATGTAACCTAAAAACAAATGTGTTGTGGACTTGTGTGTGTTTATAGTCAAATTTGCATTTTACTCTAGTTCATTGAATGGATCACGGGTATTGGGCGCGTGGCCAAGTCGCTTTAACACTATCAATATGTCATAAAACAACTTTTTTCATCAAAAAAAATAATATAAAAAATTCTGATATAATATATCGTCGCTTTTCGTTCTCAAACCTCGTAGCTCCAAAAATTTTAATATAATTTTTTCGTCTTTTCCGAATATATGAAGTCTGGCGCATGTTTTGTGCTATATCTCGTAGCTCTACGCCATAAGAGCCCTAGAAAAAAGCCACGTGACGAAATGTTGTAGAATGATTGTTGGCTTTTTTCCCTGCGAAAAGTCGTAGCGACGCTATTTCACCTATAGGTACGTCGTTTCGTTTGGACAAATTTGACAAAAAAGTTTTTATAATTTTTTTTTATTTGCAACTACGAGGTTTCCTATCAGGACGAATTGTTGTACCTCATAAAAATGACAAAACTGTGGTGACAAAATATCGTAGCTACCATGTCTGACTGTCAGTATGACTTATCAGTATGACTTACGCGTCTACGGCTTATACCGTATTTGGCAGCTTTATTTGTTTGGTATTTTTACAGAATTTCAATTTCTAAAACATCGTTATAAAAAAATGAGACGTTTTTTTCTCTCTCCTGAAAAGTTGGCATTTTGTAGCTAAAAGGTTTGAGAACGACAGCGACGATATATTAGCTATACATTATATCAGATTTTTTTTAATATTTTTTTTTTGATGAAAAAAGTTTTTTTATGACATATTGATAGTGTTAAAGTGACTAGGCCACGCGCCCAATACCTGTGGAATGGATATGTGATACATACTTTTGCTCAAAATGTATTATTTGCCTCAAAAGTTATTTTTTTGTATTCCTAAGTAACTTATTTATTATTATTACATAAATAAATCTTATTAATTTTGTTCAATGTTGTCATTCATAATCATATTTACAACTGATTTATTTGTGTAATTGTGAAAACAAGCAAAAAAAAAATTATATTAGGGCTTTATTTATGCTTCTTTTGGGTTCATGAAGTTATACCTGTATTAAATGCAAGGAAATGCAATTGTATGAGTATTAACGCCCCTATTACCAGACAAAACTAGAAATGGCGCGGCAGAGGCTGATGCATATCCCCATGCCACATGTTTGACCCAGGGGCGCCCCAGGGTTGGTAATGGAGCCATGCATAGTTGAGATTGACCGTATTGTCATAAGAGATGTTCAGTACTATCAATTTGAAGTAAATTGGTTTAGAAATGAAGAAGTTAATGTAAAATAACCTAAAAAATGAGTGAAATTCTCTGACCTGGCCCCACCCCAACCCCCATAACTTTTGACCCAAGGGTCAGATCAAAATTCCAAATAGTGCAGTCGCACATAATTATGCTCATAGCTACCATGTGTGTAAGTTTCAAGGTTCTAGTGCTAATAGTGTAGGAGGAGATAGTGGCCAGGACAGACGGCAGAGATAACCACATAATAGATTTCAAAATCTAAATGCGGACACTAAGTTCAAGTTCAAGGTCACTGGGGTCAAAAAATTTATTTGCATGGAAAGGTCTTGTCCAGATACACATGGTTACCAATTATGAAAGCAATATCTAAATGGACACAGACATTATGAGCTTTATTTGAATCGCAGATTTCAAAACCTGACCGCGGACCGCATGTTTAAAAATTTGATGCGCATGGAAAGGTGTTGTCCAGATACACATGCGTACCAAATATGAAAGCAATATCTGAAGGGACACAGTAGGTATGAGCCTTTTTCGAATCGCGGTACAAGATTGCGAAACCTGAACGCTGACCTCAAGTTCAAGGTCAAAGGGGTCAAACATTTTTATTTTTTATGCGCATGGAAAGGTGTTGTCTAGATACACATGCATACCAAATATGAAAGCAATATCTGAAGGGACACAGTAGTTATGAGCCTTTTTCGAATCGCGGTCGCAGGAAAATCTCTGACCCGGCCCCTCCTAAACCACCATAACTTTTGACCCAGGGGTCAGATCAAACTTCCAAATAGTTCACCGTCGCACATGTTTCAAGGTTCTAGTGCTAATAGTGAAGGAGGAGATAGTGGCCAGGACGGAGGGACAGACTTTGTCAGTTGGTCCTGAAAATTTAATCAGATCTTCATCAAACTTGGTCAGAAAATGTATCTAGATGATGTCAAGGTCAAGTTTGAAAACAATAAAAAGGGTCATGCCGGGTCAAAAACTAGTTCACTTAGTGCGTTTTAAACCGAAAGTTTGTCCAGACCATAACTATGTCACTTATCGCTAGATTTTTTAAATGACTTGGTAAATTTGTTCACCATCATGGGACTGTGTGTCATGCGAAAGAAGTACGTCAATATCTCTTAGGGTCAAGGTCACACTTGGAGTTGCCCATAAATGAGCTTTACCGGGCCATAACTTTGTCATTTATTGTGAGACTTTAAAATCATTTGGCATATTTGTTCACCATTATTGGACGGTGTGTCATGTGAAAGAGTTACATCAATATCTTCAAGGTCAAGGTCAAACTTTGAGTTCAAAGTTAAAAAATGGCCATAAATGAGCTTGTCCGGGCCATAACTATGTCATTCATTGTGAGATTGTAAAATCACTTGGCACATTTGTTCACCATCATTAGACAGTGTGTCGTGCGAAAGAATTACGTCGATATCTCCAAGGTCAATGTCACACTTTGAGTTCAAAGGTAAATAATGGCCATAAATGATCTTGTCCGGGCCATAACTATGTCATTCATTGTGAGATTTTAAAATGACTCTGTACATTAATTTTGTTCACAGTCATTGGACGGCGTGTCATCTGCAAGAATTCAAGAGTTCAAAGGTCAAATGGCCGTAAATGATAATGGCATAATAATTCATAAAAATTGCCATAAATTAGCTTCTCTTGTTTTGTGATGACAGCGTGCAAAATATTCTGTGTCAGTGCAGCATGTGGGGGTATATGTCACATCTGTGACAAAGCTGAATTATAATAATATACTATAATGAGCATGTTTAAATATTTATATTATAATTTGAAAACTTAAAATAGGAACTGGCAACATGCAGTCGTCTCATTGTTACCTTATAATTTAAGCATGTCCTGGGTCTGTGTATGATGTGTTTGACATGCAGGTATTCAGTGCGTCAAAGGCACAGCGATTACAAGTCCTCCTTGCATTAATTAAGAAATTGCTAAACATTCCCACAGTGGTTGCATGCCATATTCTTGAGTTAAAGCCATATAAATGAATCAAAGGCATATTTTGTGGAGTAAATGCCTTATTTTTCAAGGTGAGTTTATTGTTGTTTTGATGTCCCAAGATTTCCATCTTTGGGTAAAACAATTGCAGTGAACCTTTCTGCTAAGAATGTAGTCTTCATGAAAACAAATGCTTAAAAAATAACTACAGCAATTATTCAGGAGAAGAAGGGCATGATAGCTTTTGTTTAGATAAATTGCTCACATTGCATGTTTTTTTGTGCAAGCTTCTTCATTATGCAGTGTTTTTTTTCACCGTTTTGGGAATGGGGCCGGGTCCCTTTGGATTGGGAAAATTCGCAGCGTTTTGACTACATTTATGTAAAATTGGGAAATTAGTGTTGTTGTTGTTTTGCTAAAAAATATGCTCCTAAATTGAGGATACAAGTGTTGGTATTATATTTACTAAGGTTGAACTTATATGGACGGGAGATGGAAAAAAAAATTGTGATCCAAAAAAAAAAATTTTTTTTTTTGTGGGGATTGGGAATTTTGAGCTCCCATTTGGGAAAAATGTATACCTTTTTTCATTGGGAATGGGTTACCGGATCCGATTTTGAATGAAAAAAAACAATGTTATGTATCCTATTGGATTATCAATGGTCTCCTTTCAGATTTCATATTTATTTTATGCCAGGCCACCATTAGTCTCAGCTAAAATAGCATGATTGTGCACTGTATGAAATTAAGGAATTGTTTTTGCAAGAAATAATGAATATATTTATCCACCTTAATGCCTAGAAATTTACATCACAAAAAAATGTGATCGAGGCATTGTTAACATGCGTCTAACGCAATCTCATTATGGTGGTCGTGATTAAATTGTCTGTTTCAGACGTATGACATACATGCGATTAATGCATTAGACAATTACTCAGTGCTCGAAAAGTGTCCTATGTCTTCTGCAGACACTAAGCGTCTCCAATGAGTAAAATGGCGTTTGTTCAGTGCAGAACGTGTGCACAGTGCCCTTTCTATGCAAGATTGACTCAAACCAAGCGCTTGACATTAGATTGTCGCATACAAATTGTGACCACCCCTTAAATTAAGAAGTTATTGCTATATGATGTATTATGATTGCTATTGTGTGTATTTTTGTTCGTCCTGAAATTGAGTGTACTCAACTGAAAAAACTTCTTGATGGACTTAGCTCGTTCACATCATATCACCTTAGTGTACACAAAGTAATTTTGACTTTACAATTTTGGCAGAATTATAGCTCTTGTCATTTGTCACATTATAGAAAAATGAGTCACAGAAATTGTCAAATATTGCGTGTCCACTAAGTACTCTTAAACTTGGAGCCACATTTTGACTTGACTATATAATTATGTACTCACATTATTACAATGGGTTAATTTTTGCTTTTTTAGATTTGTCAAAAATGCTTATTCATCATTTGAAAAAGAAGTGTAATTATTAGTAAATTAATAAACTGGCATTCATGGTATTATTTTGTAAATGACAAAAAATGGCTTGTTTTGGTGTAGCAAACAGCAATCAAACATGGTTGGTTACCTGATAAATACATTTTGAGGTCTATTTATAGATTTGAAATCATTTTGGGGATCCTTGGTCTAAAATTAATGTTCTGGAACATTACCACATTGACTTGGCAGTAATTTCCATAATGTACATACATGTCATGTGCTATTTTTGTCTGTAACACAGTGTAGTGTATACCTGCAGAAGTCAATACACCCCAGGTAAAATGGGCTTGAGCATTGGTTTTCAATCCATTGCTGTAATGCACACCATATAACAGGCTTAGTCAGTTAGTGACTGCCTGTGGAGTTGCACAAACTAAATTTTCATAAATGATAAATTATGTTTAAGTTTGAAGTGATCTATATGTGTTGACATTGCACTGCATGCAACTGAATTTTCAATAGAAAATATATTTTGATCACAGCTTGTGCTTTACTTGAAAATAAAAAGTGGACATTTTAAATGTAAAAGTTTGAAATTTCATACATAATCAAATTCATCAGATCATCTGAGCTGTGTCATGTGACATTGGGCCTTATGCCATTATTGTATTGAAAATTGTGAACTTAAATGTACATGTACGATCAATACATGACCTTAAGGTATTGCCAGGAAATTATACTGATATGGATTTTTTCTGTCTGCCCATAAGGCACCAATAAGTGCTATTGGTGTTTCATAGTGAAGAATTGATCCTGGAGTTGGCTTAATACCTTTGACGATAAGAATAGTATATGGCACCAATAGCAATGTCTGGAGCATGCAGGAATACCTTGGCAAAGATAAAACAGATGAGAATATTTGTTCATTTACTGACAGTTATGTTAATGGTCATTTCATACACTGTGTTTAAGAAACATTTGTAAACAATTTAAGTTTTCCTTGAATACATTTGAATGTTTTGCTTTCAATTGTAATTCTGATTGGATACTTAAAAAGCCTGTGGGTTTCAAATACATGTGAGTGGCTAATGGTAGATGGAAGAAGGAAGATAAAAGACTTTAATGTGCATTGTAAAACAAACGCATCGTTGCAGTGTGGAGTGGAATATACCTATCTCTTCCTTGAAAACTTTTAACTGTCAAACATGTCAAATGTTGATGATATTGTTAAGGATCATGGAAAGTCTCTGTCGGTGATTGTGTACCCATTACAGGCTGTGATTTGGGTAACATGCCACATCTGGAATATTCTGCGTTTGCTCTTGGTAGGTGTTGACTCGCAGGGATCCATTCTTAAAACTGAAATGCATCAATTATATTGTACAAAAAGATCACAACACAATGGATCTTATGCCATTACGCGCAGTCTGGTCATAGCCTTTGCTTTCTGCTATTAAGTAACCCAAGTTTAAGTGACCTCTTACCAGAATGGCGGCATTTGGCAAAAGACCCATTTTTGCATGATATGGGTCAAAATGTTTTCCTGGGTTGTTACAATTCAGACATTAAAATATAACTAAGTTATGTTGGAGGAAAATTAATATGTACTTGATGTGTTTTATCAGAAGGGATGACATATACAGATCTCAGTGACATTCTTTGTAAAATTTGTATATCATCAAATTAAATGCATTATTCAAACAAAATAAATAACAACATTATGGCGCTTAAATGTCTTCTTGCATTTAAATGTTTAGTAAAGAAAAATCAATATATACTAGTTGTTCTTGAATGCTCTGAGCTTTTATGAGGACATAAGTACAGCTCATCCCAGGACCCGGAGGGTCAATAGCTGGGAGTTGGATTATTGCAACAAAAATATATACTAAATTAAGGTTTACATGTAAATCATTGCTGGTTTAATTAGTGTCCTAAAATGATGTTATAAGGAAGAGTGTTTAACTGGGTATTCACACCAGTTCTGAAATGTTAACTGTCTGATGTGAACTGTCTGATGAAATCGACAAACTGGTATGCATGATGTGGCTGTATATCAGTAAAGCTTGCAAAGTGGGTCACAGAACACTCGAGAATTGAGCTTTCAGTATTGGATATCATAGGGAAATAGAAAGTACAATTGGCTTATTATTTGAAGGTTTGCTAATTAAATGTAATTTGTAACCACAATTTTTGGCTTCATTTCAAGTAAAAGGATCTTTAAAATAGAAAGGTAATTTGTGGCTTAGAATGTTTAAATTATTTCAGATTAAGGTTTATACTTTGTTGCACAAGAAAAGAAACTTGGTAATGATCCCGTTTCTATTTGTTTTATAACTCAATGAAGAGAATGCATCACTGCTAAAAGTTACATTTATTGAAATCCACAGATTAATGATTAGCCCTTTCAGTGCGGGAACCGAATTTTAAAGGCCTTTGCAAACAGTTTGGATCCAGATGAGACGCCACAGAACGTGGCGTCTCATCAGGATCCAAACTATTTGCTATTCTGATAGTATTCTTTGAAAAAAAATCAAAGAAAATGCTAATTTTAGAATTTCAGCAGACATTTTAGCAGATGACAAATTTCCCAGCATGCAAAGGGTTAGGTTTGTATGTGCTTGACCTAGATAGGCATGTGTGCAGAAGCCGTGCAGTCATGGCCGAGATGTTTACACCAGATATCTGATATCCTTGACTTCTTGAACCTATGTTTGCAAGGTTTTTATCATTTAGCAAACCCTGCAGTGGGAAGATACAATGTTTCATACAGTTTTGTCTGTGTGTTGTTTTTAATGAAATAAAAGTAGTGTAAACATTCAAAATACTGCCAAATTGCAGCTTAAACATTTTTCATGTTTTGTTATTTTTCATGTTTTGTTTTAAGTTCAGACCAGTGTTGATGTTGAAGAAAATTAAGTTCAACCTTAGAAAAAACAAATGTTCTGATTTATCTTAGCAAGGTAATGTTTTGTGTTTGTTATGAATTTGTCAAACAGTAGTAATTTTATTTTTATGATAAGATATCAGTGTTGATTTTTAAAACAGGCCTTTCTTTAAAAAAAAATTATAACAGCATTTTGCATAATTTAATTTTCAAGATTTGTTACTAAACGTTTTCTAGGTAGTGTTTAAACTTTGATTCTTTATTGTAAATAAAACAAACAATGTGAACGTCCATTTGCAACACTTGGAGATTGACCTGATCATCTCTTTAAGGTCCTTTTTTATGGGAATTAACTGACAAAAAGCTTAACAATAAGACAAGGGCAAACCACAAATAAATAGAATAGCCTCAGTAACTGCCTTGGAACGTTAATGCTAGACATAGCATTTGGTGTTTGAACTGTACCAAAGATACATTGTATAAAGTGTACTTTTTATGCACGCACTTTCAGAGATTGGGTATACAGATTTGCCCTTGTACTTTCCATCATTCTGTCAGTCTGTAAAACAAGTCTTGCAGCTAAAATGACTTGTGGCACATGTAACATGACTGTTGATAGTAAAATGAATTTTACAAACATATCAACCTGCATGTAAATCTTCACACCACTATATGTTGTTTCTAAATTGTACACATTATTGGGCCCACTTTTTAGACAAAAGTGAATCTGGGGACACCCTATCAACACTTAAAATAATCAGGTAATAATATGCCAATAAGGTTAAACTAACCGCCAGTGTTTGAAATTAACCATTGCAGATCTTGTGTTTATAATTTACATCCCCTGTCAAGTTACATATAAATATATACATCTTTGCGACACCCATGAACAGACATGTTACTCTGTGCTTGCAGGAGAAGCTGTTTTTGACCACTGAGAATCTTCAAGAAGAGCTTGACCAGTTGCAGGCCGAGGGTGAAGCCATGGGACGAACGGAAGAACATACCCCTGAAGCATCCGAGTCAGAGGTCAAGGTTGCAGAGGTCAAGGTCACAGAAATGAACCCTAAGAAACTTCGACTGAAAATCACTGTGAGTGTCCTCCGTGTTGGTTTCCTTTGTTGTGTGAATGGTCAACAAAGGAATTCATACACTGTGTCATTTGGCCATTAATATTTTAAAACTGCTCAACAATTCACTGTTTTAGCAGTTTTTATGTCCCCCACTATAGTAGTGGGGGACATATTGTTTTTGCCGTGTCTGTTGGTCTGTTGGTTGGTTGGTCTGTTGGTTGGTTTGCGCCAACTTAAACATTTTGCAATAACTTTTGCTATATTGAAGATAGAAACTTCATATTTGGCATGCATGTGTATCTCATGAAGCTGCACATTTTGAGTGGTGAAAGGTCAAGGTCATCCTTCAAGGTCAGAGGTCAAATATATGTGGCCAAAATCGCTCAGTTTATGAATACTTTTGCAATATTGAAGATAGCAACTTGATATTTTGCATGCATGTGTATCTCATGGAGCTGCACATTTTGAGTGGTGAAAGGTCAAGGTCATCCTTCAAGGTCATAGGTCAAATATATGTGGCCCAAATCGCTTATTTTATGAATACTTTTGCAATATTGAAGATAGCAACTTGATATTTGGCATGCATGTGTATCTCATGGAGCTGCACATTTTGAGTGGTGAAAGGTCAAGGTCATTCTTTAAGGTCAAATATATGGGTCAAAATTGCTCATGTAATGTCACTTCTGCAATATTGAAGCTAGCAATTTTATATTTGTATTGCGTGTGTATCTGGAGCTGCACATTTTGAGTGGTGAAAGGTCAAGGTCATCCTTCAAGACAAAACATCATATAGGGGGACATTGTGTTTCACAAACACATCTTGTTTCTATTTGTAACTGTCTATATTAGCATAGGGATGTAGAGGGATGGTTTTTTGACTGTTGTGTTGTTGTTTTCTTTGTTGAATCTTTACTGACTTTGCATCATTAGCAAAAATGAAAGCAAATATTTTCCGACTCAATAGACAATACTTGTGTTTATTGCTATTCTAACAAAACATCATGTATTTAAATTGAATGCACTATAAACTATAATAAGATGGTGTGTATTTTAATTTTACCTCAATAGTAATTATACCCCCATTACCATTGGTAATGGGGGCTATATAGGAGTCACTTTGTCGGTCTGTCGGTCTGTCCCGAAATTTCATCCGATCTTCACCAAACTTGGTCACAAGTTGTATCTTTATGATGTACAGGTCAAGTTTGAATATGGGTCATGCCGGGTCAAAAACTAGGTCACGGGGTCACTTAGTGTGTTTTAAACCGAAAGTTTGTCCCGACCATAACTATGTCATTTATCGTTAGATTTTAAAATAACTTGGTACATTTGTTCACCATCATGGGCCGGTGTGGTGCGTGAAAATAGTACGTCGATATCTCCAACGTCAAGGTCACACTTGGAGTTCAAGGGTCAAATGCTTGTCAGGGCCATAACTTAATCATTTATTGTGATATTTTAAAATCACTGGCAAATTTGTTCACCATCATGTGACGGTGTGTCGCTCGAAAGAATTACGTCAAGATCTCGAAGGTCAAGGTCACACTTTGAGTTCAAAGATTAAAAATGGCCATAAATAAGCTTGTCCGGGCCATAACTATGTCATTCATTGTGAGATTTTAAAATCATTTGGCATATTTGTTCACCATCATTGGACGGTGTTTGGCTCGAAAGAATTACATCGATAACTCCAAGGTCAAGGTCACACTTTGAGTTCAAAGGTCAAAAATGGCCATAAATGAGCTTGTCCGGGCCATATCTATGTTGTTCATTGTGAGATTTTAAAAAGCGTTTGGCACATTTGTGTACCATTATTGAACTGTGTGTCGCGCGAAAGAATTACGTCGATATCTGCAACGTAAAGGTCACACTGTGAGTTCAAAGGTCAAAAATGGCCATAAATTATCTTGTCCGGGCCTTCACTATGTTATTTATTGTGAGATTTTAAAAATACGTGGTACATTTGTTCACAACCATTGGACGATGTGTCATGCGAAAGAATTATGTCGATAACTCCAAGGTCTAGCTAGGTCACACTTGGAGTTCAAAAGTAAAAAAATGGCCATAAATTTGGACAGCATGTCATGCGAAAGAATTCAAGAGTTCAAAGGTCGAAATGGCCATAAATGATAATGGCATTATAATTCTTAAAAATCGCCATAAATTTGATTCTCTTGTTTTGTGAAGACAGCATGCAAAATAGTCTGTGTCAATGCGGCACATGGGGGTATACGTCACGTCTGTGACAAAGCTCTAGTTAAAAATGAAATGTGATGTGTTCTTTGGTGTTTTTATGTCCCCCACTATAGTAGTGGGGGACATATTGTTTTTGCCCTGTCTGTCTGTTGGTCTGTTGGTCTGTCTGTCTGTTTGCGCCAACTTTAACATTTTGCAATAACTTTTGCTATATTGAAGATAGAAATTTGGCATGCATGTGTATCTCATGAAGCTGCACATTTGGAGTGGTGAAAGGTCATGGTCAAGGTCATCCTTCAAGGTCAGAGGTCAAATATATGTGGCCAAAATTGCTCATTTTATGAATACTTTTGCAATATTGAAGATAGCAACTTGATATTTGGCATGCATATGTATCTCATGGAGCTGCACATTTTGAGTGGTGAAAGTTCAAGGTCAAGGTCATCCTTCAAGGTCAGAGGTCAATTATATGTGGCCAAAATCGCTCATTTTATGAATACTTTTGCAATATTGAAGATAGCAACTTGATATTTGGCATGCATGTGCATCTCATGGAGCTGCACATTTTGAGTGGTGAAAGGTCAAGGTCAAGGTCATCCTTCAAGGTCAGAGGTCAAATATATGTGGCCCAAATCGCTTATTTTATGAATACTTTTGCAATATTGAAGATAGCAACTTGATATTTGGCATGCATGTGTATCTCATGGAGCTGCACATTTTGAGTGGTGAAAGGTCAAGGTCATCCTTCACAAGGTCAAGGTCATCCTACAATGTCAAACATCATATAGGGGGACATTGTGTTTCACAAACACATCTTGTTGTAATGTTTAATTCAAACAACGGTAAGCAACTGTCAGTCTTGATTCAATTATTTGATTTATTTTATTGCATTTAATTATTTCTGTTGCACATTTAGTAAAAGTTTCTTTTCAACTACCATACTTTCCATTCTTGAAACGTTTATTTCTCAGAATAATTGATTGACTTAAACTGGCTTGTTGACTCATCTGAACAGTCATCCACTTAAAAGCACTGTTGAACATATTTATTAGAGCAACATCATGTTTCTGCATTTAATATTTATCATTAAATTATGTTAAAGGCTGTTTTATGGCAACATCTGGAATGGCATCGATTTTTGCATGTAGTGGAAAGTGTGAATATACTGTAATTACCCTAATTATTGGAAATGAAGGATGTCAAAATTATTTACGATTAATATTTATGAAGCTGCGCAATATCAATTTCGAACAGTAACTTTGACACTTAATAATAATTTCCCTTGTTTTTGGTAAAAAAATCGCTTAATTTATCAGGTTTGGTTTGGATTTAACACATTATAGGATAAGTCATTTTAAAATTTCCATTTATTAAGACAAATGACAATACCCAGTACTTAGGGTAAACTTTGGTAGTTATTTGTGGCTTAACTGTTGTAAGGTAGAGTCATTGTTTATGACATGTGTTGTTTGTGGGGAGGGTTTAGGCGCCTATCTGAAGCAAAGGCCACTCATGCCTGACTGGGGCGGTTCTGAGCTTAGGGATTATTGAATTCTGAGGCTGGCAGCTGTGTCAGTAAGTGAGAAACTAACTTTTCAGCAACAGCGTATTTGCTTATTTATTTTCCATAATTTTTGGCTGGCTGTCCAGGATTGACTACTTTCATTGAAGATAATTTTATTTTATTTCTGTTTATATATATGAATGGGTAGTCGCAAGTTGTCAAGTACTGGAAAAACAGCTTACCGAGGAAAATGTTAATTACATGTTAACTGTATCTGTCTGAAGTACTCATATACCCTTAATACTGCCAAAAATCCTAACAAACAAATGCACATCATAAATAATTACTTCAAGTGAACACTCCTGGATAGCAGAGTAACTGTTGCAATATAATAAAGCTCAAAATTACTAGCTTGAGGCTTGTAAACTCGATTAGCAAACATTATGATGTTTTATCAATTTCTACTTAATACATGTGCTCTGTTTTACTCATGCGTACACGTATGTTTTACAAGTTGAAATATACTGTAACACTAATTTGATGAGATACATTTTCATTGCTTACAGTTGAATCTTTAGGAAATCTTGTTTTGAAATAATTTTTTATGCATTTAGATCAGTGTGAAGTTAGTAACATTTTGAGCTTTATTGCAAATATAGTCTTTAACAACTGAAATGTTGTGTATGTATAGATTGTGTCTCTTGAATGAATTTTGATTTGCCCTTAAACAGATCTGACAAAGCAGTGCAAGGGTGGTACATGTAGTCCCACTTATGACAATTCTCTAGTTCCATTGTGAAAGCATTTATTTTATAAAAGCCGCTGCTGCCTACAACCACCTTTGACTTCCGAATTGATCATGCACCAAAGGCTGCTCCATCATTTGAACTTTTGTTTGCAACCTTTCAAGTATTGATTTGAAAGCAAATTTTAGTCTAGTCATATACAGGATAGTACCTATTTATAGTATTAAAAATACATGCTGCATAATATCCCGCAGTGTTTTTCTCAGAGACTTGGTTTTGGTTTTCTCCAGAACCCAAAGGCAACATTTACAACGCTAGAGGACGGTCTCCCAGAGTGCGACGATGATGACCTACCGCTGTCAGCAAACATTGAGGTGGTTCACACCAGTGAGGTACCTAACCTGCAAGGCATCCTGAAGTCAAGGTCAAGCTCAGAGTGCTCCACGGAAGATCAGTCATCCAGGTAGGGTTAGTAGGAAAAGGAATGAAAGGGGGGGGGGGGGGGGCAGGTGTAGCAAGCTTAAGTTGACTACTGTTGTGCTTTGAGTCAAAATGTGTGCATGTACAAGAACATTTGACAGATTTAGCTTGTTGATGTCGTCCAGCTGTTTTCATTGGATAACACCTAACATTTGGAAGGTTAAAGTTCAATGTTTAAGCACTGAGCTATTCTTTATCATAAATCTTATTGCATTATCAACTGCAGAGTCATTTATCAAACAAATCGTTTTAACAGTTCACTTTTCCACATCTTGAGATGTCCAACAGAATAAATCCAACTTATTTTTATTTTATCATACAAAATTCATGACAATTATATTCTCACACGATTGCTTTTTAAAGATATGACTTAAAAGAAACACCACTGTTTTAAACCAGCGCACATTTTTTATTCATAAAAACAGTTCTCCTCCTAACAGTGGTGACAGTCCAACAAGCCCACGTGACAGCGACGGTAACCGGCGGTCCGTGACCTTCAGCAACCACGTGGAGAAGGCCACGTTCAAGACAAATGCCACTGTTAGCAGCCTGACAAAGGCCCTTAAGAGCAAGCGCCGTAACCAGCGGCGCCGTGAGGGTCGCAAGGACGGGAGACAGCGGCACAACAGCAACGGCAGCGAAGGCAGCAGCTGTGATGACATGGAGACTCAGAGGCGCAGCAGTGAGAGCCATAGTGAGGAGGACCTGGAGTGTGAACCAGACAACGATCAGAGGGAGCAGGCTGCTGGTAGGTGATAGGAAAATCTATCAATATGGAACACTTGAACCTGTGTTTTACCTGTGGGGCCCCTAGGCAAATCTATCAATTTGGAACACTACCAGTGTTTTACCTGTGGGGCCCCTAGGCAAATCGATCAATATGGAACACTACCAGTGTTTTACCTGTGGGGCCCCTTCAGGTGTTTAAGAATGTTGTCATTTTCAGGGAGAACATGACTTTATAAATTGAAATGTGTGATGGTGGTACACTGTAACTCCAATACAACGCGGTCAATGTGGTCCAAGCCGCGAAACAGCGTTATAAATGGATCCGCGTTATAAGTTTTGAGCTCATTTATTGAAGGATGCTATAAAAAACAGGTATAGTATAGCCTATAATTTAGGTCTTGTTTATTGCCATGCTTTGTTGTCATCAGAAAATACATGCATATAAACCAAATGGTATCGTTGACAGTATACATACCGCTTTTCTAATGTGCACATTTATCCGATAACCCAATAAAATTACATCACTTAAAAAATAATAATCTTGAACATTTATGACGATAAATATGCTTAAATTCATAAACACAAAGCAAATGCATACGCCATTTTTTAGAAGTGTAAAGAGTGTACGCATTCATGCAAAAAACTTGTCTGGTACCCTGCCTCTTTTACTGCGGAAAAGAAGCCATTACGTAGTGAAAGGGGAGGGAACCCAGACTAGCAAAAAACGTGTTTACCGGGGACTTTCTGATACAGGGCAAAAATTAAAGTGAATCTCTGTTAACAATTACACTGCGTTAGCATGTAAATAAATCGTCTGGATTATTTAATTAATATCTCGTACATAAAACTGCAAGATTAAATGCCTAAATACTAGAATGATAATGAAATGACAGAAAAACTTGTTTTATTCTGTGCGCAGTATATTTCACAGCCGCTCTTTTAATATAGTCAAACTGCAATCATAAGAAAGTAAGAATGTTTTAATCGTTTTGAATAACTTTAATTTGATATTTATCCCGCTTGCACTTAACTTATTGAAATTAGCGAACCATACCGCTCTAATAAGGAATACATGTAATAAACACTGACACGCGAGTTTTTCACACTTTTATTGACATTACATAACAGATTAACACCAATTAGCTGTTGATGTTGTTGTCCTCGAAGCGATTAAAATCCGTTAAACAATCGGTTGAATAAAGCAATCAAGATGTGATCGCCGCCATCTTTGAATTTTTTGAAAATACACGAAGTTGCATAAAATGGATTTGAATCAGAAATGGAAGGTTGGAGAAAAAAACGGGATCCAAGCACCCCCCGCGTTATATTGGATTCAGCTTTCTAACTGAGAGCGCTATATTGGAGTTACAGTGTATTCCCATTTCAGATGCATACTTCAAGTAAAGTAATGTAAGCACATTGGGCAATCTCATTTTAAAATAGGGCGACACTGAATGTGAACTTATTTGATGTAGTTCCTTTGCCTATATTAAATATATCTGATTTATTGTCCCCTACTGGTTTCACAGGAGTGGACTTATGGTTTTCGCTCTGTCTGTGAGTCTGTCACACTTTTCTGGATCCTGCGATAACTTAAATCTTCATATTTTTTCATGAAACTTGAAACATGGATAGATGTTAGTATGGACATTATGCACGTCATTTCATTTTATTCCTACATCAATAATTCTGGTTGCTATGGCAACAAATATATATAAAAAATCTGACAATGGTGGAGCCAGTAGGGGACATTAATTGCTTGGCAATAGTCTTGTTTATTGTGCTTTTGTTGTGTCCTTGAGGGTTTGTATGTCACATAATTATATGCAAACATTTGTTTAATTTCATGCGTTTCACTGGTTTAAAAGTCTTATTGAAGGGCTAGATGCATATGAGATTGTATGCTAAATCTTCTGGTGTAAGTGTTCTAACATACACAATTGTTTTGACAGATTGCATGTGCTTATTAAACCATGATGGTATAAAACATAGGATACTTGTAACTATTGATGTCATTTGTTGTACTAGGGTATAAAGTAATCATGGAGTCAGCTTTTTTTTAGCTCATCTGAGCACAGCGTGCTCAATGGCTGTGCTCAATGGTGAGCTTTTGTGATCACCATTTGTCCATCGTGCGTTGTGTGTCAGCAACATTTGCCTTGTTAACACTCTAGAGTCCACATGTATTGCCTGATCTTCATGAAACTTGGTAAGAATATTTGTCCCAATGATATCTTGGACGAGTGTGAAAATGGTTCCGGTTGGTTAAAAAACATTACCGCCAGGGTGGGCATTTTTCCTTATTTGGCTATAGTAAAACCTTATTGACACTTTAGAGGCCACATTTATTGTCCAAACTTCATGAAACTTGGTCAGATCATTTGTTTAAATTATATCTTTGATGAGTTCGAAAATGTTCTGGTCTGTTGAAAAACATGGTTGCCAGGGCAGGCATTGTTCCTTATATGGCTTTAATAAAACCTTGTTAACACTATAAAAGTCACATTTGTAGTCCAATCTTTATCAAATTTTGTCACAACATTTGTTCTAATGATATCTTTGGCTGTAAAGAACAGGTCAGTTCCTTTGTATCTCAGGTGAGCGACTTAAGGCCTTTCAGGCCCTCTTGTTTTTAACACAAATAATCAGACTTTTCTTGAATTTATATACAAGACACAGAGAAAAAAATTGGAGGCAAAAAAGCGTGATTTGTATTTGAGAAATCTTCGTATCAGATCATGTTCAATAATCCTCTGGTCAAAATTTGTACATGTGTAGCGTTAGAACTTAGAGATTGTTTGCATGATCTGTTTATAAACAGGGTCCTTTTCATAGGCTTTTATCAAGTGTTACAGAAATATCATTCTGCCCCTTTTATGAAAATGGTAAATTTATTGTATAAACACATATAACCATGAACAATTTTATGAAGATAAACCAAACAATAATTGAAACTGTATATGCAAAAATATTTTTTTATGCTCCCCGAAAATTTTCGAGGAGCATATAGTTGCCAGTTTGAATTACTTCCTTACTTCCTTCCTTTCGTCACACTTTTGTTACAGTTTCTCATTGCGCCTTAAATATTTTACTGATCTCTTACATATTTGGCATGTAGTTACCTTGCATGGACCTCTACCTTTTGATGCGGTTTGAGGTCACTGGGGTCAAGGTCACCAAGGCTAATAATAGATTTTCCGTCACAATTTTGTTACAGTTTCTCATAGCATCTTTAATATTTTTCCAATCTCTAACATATTTGGCATGTAGGTACCTTGCATAGACCTCTACTTTTTGATGAGGTTTAAGGTCACTTGGGTCAAGGTCACCGAGGCTAATAATAGATTTTTCCGTCACAATTTTGTTAAAGTTTCTCATAGCACCTTCAATATTTTTTCGATCTCTCACATATTTGGCATGTAGGTACCTTTTATGAACCTCTACCATTTGATGAGGTTTAAGGTCACTGGGGTCAAGGTCAAGGTCACCGAGGCTAATAATAGATTTTTCTGTCACAATTTTTTTACAGTTTCTCATAGCACCTTCAATATTTATCCGATCTCTTACATATTTGGCATGTAGGTACCTCTCATAAACCTCTACCTTTTGATGAGGTTTGAGGTCACTGGGGTCAAGGTCAAGGTCACTGAGGCTAATAATAGATTTATCTGTCACAATTTTGTTACAATTTCTCATAGCGTCTTTAATATTTTTCTGTTCTCTTACATATTTGGCATGTAGGTACCTTGCATGGACCTCTACCTTTTGATGAGGTTTGAGGTCACTGGGGTCAAAGTCAAGGTCACCGAGGCTAAAAAAAAAATTCCGTCACAATTTTGTTACAGTTTCTCACAGCGCCTTCAATATTTTACCGATCTCTTACATATTTGGCATGTAGGTACCTTTTGATGAGGTTTGAGGTCACTGGGGTCAAGGTCACTGAGCCTAATAATATATTTTTTTACGGTGGTTATTAACACATAGATTGACAAAGCACATCATCGGGGAGCATCCATCAGTTTCACTGATATTCTTGATATAAAAATGTAATATTTTAATAATAATTATTGTTATCCATTACTAAAAATATGTTTCCATCAAATTTATTTTGACAGTGTTTTTTTTATTGACAATCATTTTTGATAAGATAAAGAACCATATCTTCCAATATTTCAGGTCAAACAGTTGAGGAAAGTGGCAAGGTTACTGAAGAAATCCTTGAAGACAAAACAAAAGCTCATGAAAAGCAAAATGGAAAAACCCCTGGTTATCAGATACATTCTAAGAAAGGCAAATCTAAAAAGAAGGCCAAAAAGATTGCTGAGGAAGTGAAAAGCAAGATGGCAGCAGTCAGAGCTAATAGCTCTTCTGGCAATGATAGTGATGATGATGAAGACCATGCTTTGGAAAGAACTAATAGTGTTGAGAGTGAAGAAGCTTTTGTGACTAGAGATGAAAACCAGCAGAAATTGGTCGATGTGACTAGAGAGAGTGCTGCTATGGAAATAGTGGAAAAGGTTGAAATGGCCGCAAGGAAAAGTGATCTCAAAGCTGATAAATATGGCAGTATCAATGACTCAGGTGGTAAAATAAGTGATACATCAGGTGCAATCAATGATGAAATAAATGGCAGCTCTAAGAAAGGTGTGAGATTTAGTGAAAACGTGGACCGTGAGAAAGGTGATGGAGGTAATGGCGAGACTGGAACAAAGGGAGGTAACGGGAGCATGTCTAGCAAGAAAGACAATCAGGGTGAGAGAAAGGGGGAACAGAGTGGAAAGGGGGATGATGTGAGAAAAGGGGAGGTGGAAACAGAATTGAGTTGGAAAGAAGTGGACAGGGCTAGTCCATTTAATGCACACAAAACTCAGTGTGCATTCAACTTTTCCAACGATGTGATGTTTGATTTAGATATTGACTAGACAAGGGCATGTAATGGCATTAGCCACTGGGTTTACATTTATGTGTGAGTTATTGATAGACAGTTAATGTGGACAGTTTTCAAAACAGGTGGCTTGTGGCTAATGCTATTACTGAGATGTTCACATCTTGAAATGTACACAAATGACACGAGATATTTACAAATAGTAAAAAAAATCATAAAATGTATGAAAAAAACAAAAACAATAATCGCTTTAGATTCTGTTTGTTATAATCATACGTGTACCATGCATGTGTCACTATGTGGTTTCTGTAACTCTTCCTTTGTTGCGTGGTCTGTCCTTGATTTCAAATAGGTATTGTGTTGATTGGTTGTCCATTGCAAGATTGAACTGCTTGTTGTCTAGACTGTATCTAAACCTCCCTTTGAGTGTGAGTGGCTTGGGTGAGTTTCCTGCATTTATATATTGAGAATTGGGTCACAGTTATGTGTGTACATGGATCATAGATTTGGTACTTTTTTGTTAACTTTATATTTGGTATGTTTTTAAGGGCTAAGGAAGAAAGAAGTTTTAAGTTCCAATCATTTAGAAGTAAGCATGTTTGTGAAGATTTCGAAAAAAAGCTTGGGGTAAAAATGTATCTGTCACAGTCACTTAACCTTATACATAATTATTGCTTTTTGTCAATCATTAAACCACAAGTATTTTTTTTTACTTTATTAGTTGTGTTCATGCCATCTCAATAATTTTGTATGTTTTTAATTTTTACAACTACATGTGTAAGATTATCACATTTAATCAATATTTCTGGGTATAACTGTACATAATAAGCAGGTTTTTTTTCCACTTTTTGGGAAGATAGCCCATGGCTTTGGAATTGGGAATTTTATCGGCATTTTCATGAAATTGGGAAAATAAATTCATTAGCCCTTTTTTCCACATGAAAAGTCCACTGATTAGGGAAATACTAATTTTGATTTAACTCTTTATAATCATTCAAATTAAAAGAAAAAAAACATATAATACTGTGTTAGATGTAATTGAATTAAAATTGAGATAAAATACACATAAGACTTCTTTCAAAAAAAAAAAAAAAAAAAAATTTTTTTTTTTTTTTTTTTTTGCAATTGGGAATTTTTTGTTACATTTTGGGGAAAAAAGTATACTTTTTGGGATTGGGAACATAGCCGAATTTCGGCTATAAAATCGGGCAAAAAAAAAACCCTGATTAGTATATGACTGAAATTACAAATGTACGTACATTTTCTTGAAGAATTCAAATGGTCAAACATATTTGTAAATTTAAATATAGGGCCATATGCTGCAAACGCAGTACCTTACATACACTTAAAACTTGACAATATTTATAATAACAATCTGTCATTTAATATCTCCATAAGTGAACATCCTTGTATTATCTTTCCTGTTGTGATTATGCCACATCCATCATGTGCGTTTTTAATGCTCATGCTTATATGCTTGTCATGAAATGACGTTTTTGTATTTTGTATATTTGCAGATTCAGTGTCATCTTTTATAAATTGCATATTGATTTTTGGTTAAAATCAATTGTTCAAATAACTATGAACTTTGTTACAGGTTTTGTTCATATTTTGTTAAATTTGTTTTTAAAAAAAAAAGAAGAAGAAAATATGTCTGTGATTGAGATCATCAACATGTGATAAAAGTAGTGTTGTCTTGAATATAAAGCAATTTCATAAGTGCTTTACAGTGATATTTGAGTAATATGGAAATAGCTGGCAATTAAGTCATTGGTTATCACTTTGTGGATCATTCATTCATTGAGAATGGCTGGCTTCCAAGTAGTTGGACATGTTTTGTGAGACATTTGTAATGCTAACTTGCAAGTAATTGTCGGTTGTTGACTTTTGACTCGATTCTAATTGTAAGGTAAATTTTCTTAATTTCTAACTTTTATTGATTATTTTTTAGAGTATGTCCATATGAGAATGACCAATTTGCCTCTCATGGTTATTACTAATTTTTATGTCATTGATAATGTCTAGCTTGTAAGTCATTTTTAATCGCTTACTTGTATGTCATTGGTTATTACTAACTTGTATGTCATAGGATGAGTTGTAAGTAATTGGTAATCGTTTTGTTAATGTTTATTTTTCAGTTGATCATTAAGAATGACATACTGCATGATTAAGATTTTATAGGAAGTCACAATTGTTTTTGTTTTTTTTCATTGGTGATTTCTAAATCTATAGCTATATATGTTTTTGTAGATAATATTCGAAATTAATGGGGAAAACAGTTCATATCTAAGGAACTATAAAAATGTGTGGAAGATGCAAAACTTCATTTTGGTGCATGAGGACGATGCCGCTTTGGTTACTTGTTTTTTTTAAATTGACTATTGAACAAAATGTCAGAGATATTCTACTCATTCATATGTAGGCATCTGCATATTGCTCTGATGAAGGCAATGTGCAACATCTTCATGTCAGTATTTCTAGTCTTGATATTCACTTGAAACATTACAAAACATTTTTGATTCTTTGTATGAGGGCACTGACTAAGTTTTAAGAAGCTTACCCGAGTGTAGCAGAATTATACCCCTTTTTATACGCCCGTTTTTAAAAACGGGACATATTATAGTTTCACCCTTGGCGGGCGGCGTCCACAGCAGTGTCTGCTCTCTAATTCAAATTGTTTTCATTTGATCTTCACCAAATTTGGTCAGAAGTTGTGTCTAGATGATATGTAGGTCAAGTTCAAATATGGGTCATACCGGGTCAAAAACTAGGTCGCGAGGTCACTTAGTGCATTTCAAGCATTTGGCATGGTGTCCGCTCTCGTTGAAGTAGTTTTCATCTGATCTTCACCTAATTTGGTCAGAAGTTGTGTCTTGATGATATGTAGGTCAAGTTCGATTATGGGATATGCCGGGTCAAAAACGAGGTCACATAGTGCATTTCAAGCATTGAGCATGGTGTCCGCTCTCTAATTGAAGTAGTTTTCATCTGATCTTCACCAAATTTAGTCAGCTGTTACATCTAAATGATATCTAGGTCAAGTTCAAATATGGGTCATGCCGGGTCAATAACTAGGTCTCAAGGTTACTTAGTGCATTTCAAGCATTGAGCATGGTGTCTAGAACCTTCGAACGGGCGTATCTTGTGACAGTTTGGCACTTGTTGTATTTATGAATTTTATGTTAATGCTTGTGTTTAATACTTTATGGCTTGGAGGTTATCATATTTGCTCACTGACAAAGGGGCTACAATTCTTATCTGCATTGAAGCAGAGTAATGCCCCTTTTGTACTGTTAAAGTTTGTGCCATTTGCATATATTGACCAACGTTTATGAAATTTCTGATGCAGTTAGAATTGGTGTTCTTTACCGTAATTTCGGTGTAAACATAGTGTACATGCAGACATTGCTGGGTATTGATTTGGACCTGTGGGTTAAAGGTCATTGTAACTAAAAATTAAAAAACATATTTGACTATGCTTTGAGTTGTTATGCTAAAATATGGTTTGTTATTAGCATACATGCAGACTTATCTTTGGGTTTGTATATCTGGTCAGTGGAGTTCTGATGAAGGTCACTTATACTACAAATAAAAACCAGTTTCAACTCATAAACTAGAGTTTGATAAAGGTTTTGCTTTGAAATTTGTGTGAAGGTAGCTTATGTGCAGACCATCCTTGGCACAGTAATTCAGATAAAATTGGTAATGCGATGGAAATTTCTTTAAGCGGCATCACCACATTTCTTGTTGCAATCTAAACTGTCATCTTTAATAAAGGTTTGAACGTACTATAAAACTGTTGCAAAAATTCACTATAAAAAATGTACTTTTTACTTTCAAATCCCAAGAGTAGTTGATCTTGCCGTTTTGAAACAGCCCTTGTTACTCTTACCGTGAGGTAAGGTGGGGTTACTGTCCCTTTTTATGTCACCCCACCACTATAGTGGGGAACATATTGTTTTTGTCCTGTCTGTTGGTTTGTTTGTTGGTTTGTTTGTTTGCCCCAACTTTAACATTTGCCATAACTTTTGCAATATTGAAGCTAGCAATTTAATATTTGGCATGCATGTGTATCTCATGGAGCTGCAAATTTTGAGTGGTGAAGGTCAAGGTCATCCTTCAAGGTCAAAGGTCATATATATGGGGACACAGTTTTTCACAAACACATCGCTTGTTGGTTTATTGCTTTGGCAGTGTCTTTGGAATGAGTTTAACAGCTGTGTTTCAAAACAGTCTGTCATAGGTGTTGACATGTTTTTTTCAAGACAGTTAATGAATGTTGTTTTTTATGAGTTAATGTGCTAATAATCAGCAACTTATTATACCCCGCCATAGGCGGAGGGATATTGTTTTTGCGTTATCCGTCCGTCTTTCCGTCAGTCCTGAGCCGTATCTTAGAAGTGCTTTAGCGGATTTCATTGAAACTTGGTATGAGTATATATATGGATAATTGGATGATGCACACCAAATGGCATTATATTCCATCTGTAAATAACAGAGTTATGGCCCTTTGTATCTTGGAAAAATGCTTTTTGTGTGTGTCCCAAGCCATATCTTGGAAGTGCTTTGGCGGATTTCATTGAAACTTGGTATGAGTGTCCAGAAGCATATTGGCAGGGGATATCAATTCAACGAATTTGCTTGTTATTTCTTGGCTCCACATATGCAATTTTTAATTACAAAATCCAGTTTGTTCAATTCAATACAATTGTGTTTTGTTTTGACCTGGTTTTCTCTTTCTTGTAAAAAAAAGAAAGAGAACAATTCTTAATTTGCTAGTAAATGTTTATGCAAAGTGGGTTAATGCCAAGGGTGTAACTTCTTTTAGGTCACGTAGGCCTTGGCCAACACTTTTCTCCCGAAAGTCATAAACATACAAATCTTACAATTTCATTGAAATAAGTTGGGGAGGGATGTCTGAGGCATTGCGTTTAATTAAACTGGTTGAATTTTCGAAAGTTACACGTGAAATGTTCCTAATACAGTACAAATATACATGTATAATGCTATATCATAAAAACTGGGGCTGATAAGAGCATGCACCTGTTATTCTAATAAAATGTTATGTAAACAATACTATTGTAATTAATGTTTAGGAAAAACAAAGGTCAATGTTTGATAATGAACAAAAAATTTAGAAGAGAAGAAGAACTTTATCTCATTTAAAACTGAAGGAAAAGCACTCTACCATACAGGGCAAGGGATATCATTAATAGATATTAAATGCTATCTTCATTAACAACAACAAAATATATTTTGTATTTCATTGTTGTCATCGCTTATTTGATTAAATGTTTTGAGATATGTGATGTAAGAAACATTAAAATATCTTTGAGTATATCCTCAAGGCACCTAAGATACTACCCCCGAACAATTGTCAGGCCTGCCAGACCCCCCCCCCCCCTTCTCACACACACTCCTCACAAGTATCCAGCCTTCACTTTTGTTTTCTAAGCTACTTAATTTATTGTAATTTTTTCACATATTGGTAACATCTACCTGTACTTTTATGTTAAAGCTGGATTGAACAGATGCTGTTTTGTTACTTCTGCTTCACTCTTATTATCTTTATTAGCGATAATATAAAAAATACATGAAGTACAAATATTCAACTGACATGTGAATAAAATTCTGGTAAAAGTTATGATGTTAATTCAGATGTATCTGTTATAACATCATCTTCTGCTTTCTGGCAATTCGATTGCATTTCTACAGTGTTGTTATGGGACCTGCAACAATAAACGGTAAAACAGTTTGCTCTTCATGTTTTTCTTTATTCAAAGGTTAAATTAACATTTATTGACTGTTTAAAGCACTCTTGAACCATGTGTCTGCATTATACTGATATTAATACATATAAATGTGATACACTGGTGCCAATTTGCACATTGTTGCTGGACACTGGTGCAGGCAAAAGCCCCTCCTACACCCTTTCACATTACCAAATGAAAACTGGTTTTGTTTCCATAAAATAAACTACATTTTTGTCCCCTATCTGTGAAACCTGAGGGGACTTGCATTCCGTCCGTGTGTCTGTCAGTCAGTCCGTCACACTTTTCTGGATCCTGCGATAACTTTAAAAGTTCTTAATATTTTTTCATATAACTTGAAACATGGATAGATGGCAATATGGAGATTATGCACGTCATTTCATTTTGTTCCTTTGTCAATTCTGGTTGCTATGGCAACAAATATATTTAATAAAAAAAATATATTTTTTTTAACTGACAATGGTGGAGTTTATCCGCTAAAGGACCATATTGCTTGGCAATCTCTTGTTCATTAGTAATTATTATCACCCGCCATCGGCGGAGGGATATTGTTTTGGCGTTGTCCGTCCGTCTTCCCGTCCTTCCGGAGCCATATCTTGGGTGGTGCTTTGACAGATTTCATTGAAACTTGGTATGCGTATATATATGGATGCTAGAATGATGCACGCCAAATGGCATTGTACACCATCTGTTAATAACAGAGTTTTGGCCCTTTGTATCTTGAAAAAAATGCTTTTTTGAGTGTCAAATATAACACTTTTGTGTCCAGAAGCATATTGGCGGGGGATATTAATTCAACCAATTTGCTTATTTTTTCATGATGGTTCAATTCTAAATTTAAGCTTCGTGCTAAATATGTGATATATAGAGATTGACAATCTGCTCTTGAAAAGAGGAAGAGCATAGACACTTGCCAAATAGATATATCGGTAGGCATTTCATAGTGGCAGAAAACATTCGCGTTGCTGCTTGTAAAACAGAACTTATATACTACTATAATATAACATGGCTGGCGGTCATAAGTACTGAATGATATCTTCTGGCATTGTTAGTTAGACTCGGCTTTTGCATGCCGATATTCCGTTGAAAGTTCACTAGTTATCGCAAGATTGAACTGTAAAGAAAAGTTCGTTGTGGTCTGATTAATTTGAAGTGATCCAACGGTTGCGAAATGGATCACTGTAATTATATGAAACTTGTTATATTTACTCATGCAGCGGACAGACAGGCTTTATATACTTATGTTTCGAATAAGAGTCTAACAAACATACACGATAATGTTTGATCTATTTTTGTTCATGCGAAATTATTGATTATTGTAATCTGTGTTTGATTAATGTTCATTGGTCAGAAAAATTAGTTAGAAAAAGACACCTGCAATCTTTACTGAGTTTATTGCACATAAAATACGATATATTACAAATAAACAAAATAATATACACACGAACATTACACACTGCTATATGTGCATGCATACAAGCATTCACAACACACATGCGCCAGATCTGAGCAGAAACCGGACTCTGCTCTGCAAGACACACCGTACTCACCCCTACAACCAACCCATCACCATCGTTCTACAGATACGACAGTTGACCTGGTTCACAGCAAATAATTTAAATTGTATTTCAGTTCATGTGAAGTAATGGAACTTCATGTAGATATATATAATGTACGGTCATACACAATTTTGCGTATCTTCGTAAGCACATCTTAAACACAAAACCCAATGGGCACAAAATAATACTTTTATTAAAATAATTTATAATTAATTCATCCCGTTTTGTTATAGCACCCTCATATTTGTCTCCAAATATGTAATGGATACATTATTGACAAGTAGGATGTAACCAAGGATAATTTTGAGCCGCGATCGTGAATGGGCAAACGGGTTTTTATACACGTGCGTTAAAAGTCTTCCCAGACTAGGCCGTGCAGTCCGCACAGGGTAGTCAGGAACAACACTTTTCGCAAAGAAGATACTTCCTTAAATCGAAAAAATACAATAAAAGCGAATAGTTTTGTCCCTGATTAACCTGTGCGGACTTCACAGGCGAATCTGGAAGCCACTTAATGCGTTAAATCCCGTTTCACCAGAGCACGGCACATTTACAAATTATCATCAATTTGGAGAGTGTATTTTGTATGTATTTCAATGTATTTAATCTGAAAGCGTCTTCCGTAAACATCGTACGTTTAATCAAACTTGTTCCACTTGTTTCGAATATTGCCTCGGAGAATTAGACAGCTAATACATACGTGAATATTATCGTAAGTGTAAACCCGTTTACAGTAAAGTACTCGTTAACGCAAATTAGCAAATCTGATACACACATTATCCGGCTGTCCGGTAAGCACAGTTTGTACACGCGCTTCTTAGCTAGGCGACGCGGGTTCAATCCCCGTTCCCGGAAGTATGTGAGTTTTAATGGTGGTCACCATACCGGACAAGTGGGGTTTCCTCCGGATACACGGGCTTCCCCCACATTACAAGACCACACCAACATTGAAAATATATTTCAGTAAATAACACTTGACAGAACATAGCAGTTATAATTCAATAATGCGTCCCAGCTTTCGTGTGTAGAACAGTGAATAAGTAAGGAGTGCTAGGACACAATCCGGATCCTCACACAGTGAAGCACCAGGCGAGGAAGAGGAAGGACCTCAAAAGCTTTGAGATACGCACACTCACAAATAAAGAATATAGTACATATACAGATCAAAACTTTGCATGTCGTTATGTACACACATTTCTTGAACCCAGCCTTTGGGCCGCGCACTCACAGCACGGTGGCCCCTTGTCGCGCGCGGTATTGCATCTGGGGCACGTGGTTCTGCAGCTGCGCCACGAAGTCACGTGCTCCTGTCAGCGACATCTTCGGGTGCAGATGCACTAGCAGCACAGCTGGTGTTCGCCAAGGGGGCAAATAAACGCCAAGGCGGATAACTCTCTTCACTATGTTCACCGACAGCGGAGGAGTTGCATCCCATGTGTATCCGCAACTTCCTACCTGAAAACAAATTATTACGTGAAGTTCTCAGACTTTATGTGAAAAATGTATTTTACCTGTATGTTTTTCACTTGAACGACATCTATTTCTTTGATTTATACAACACATTTACTCCAGGAGAAACATTTGATTTCAAGGCGTCGTGGGAGACAGATGAACTAAAAAAAATACATTCGGACAAAGAATTCTTTTACAGCGTTATCAGCATGTTTTATTAGATAAATAGGAAAAAACGATTACTCAACAATCAAACGCATGCGCGATTTGTTTTCTTTTGAACCTTTTAAAAGTATTCAGCATGAACCGGTACATAAGATTTTCGACACGGATGGAAAAACAATCCTACTTCCAAATAGCGATTCAATTACTTATTTTTAGGATAATTGGTTGCGTTTTTTTTTCGATTTGCAGATAATATATCATTTCTAAAACAACAGTATTGTGGCCATGAACACACAGCTTATGACGCGAATAGACTATAAATGTTTTCTGAAAAAAATGTTGTTTAAGATACCTCGATGCTATGTTGCAATGTTGCTGTATGTTGAATTTAATCGTAACAGTATGCAGATGTGTTTTCACAAACAGCAACGCTTTGTGTTTATTAACGTTTGGAAATGTTTTAATCACCAACCAATTCAATAGAACGTTTAAATACATGTTTATTTATGCTAAAGTCGTACAATTCATTCAAAATTTACAATTTCAACTACTGCAAAACGTATCGTTGGTCGGTCGTAGTTTAAACATATATGAGCATATTGCTTTGCATCTCGTAAACTAAAGAGCAAATACATGTCGGCATCGTTGGCGCTAACGATGCGATCAAGGTTCATTTTCTCCATCTGTACGTTGCATCTTGCCATGATACGTTCCACAGCATATTCGTTTTCGTTTAAAAAATACTTAGGATTCTACATCTTCCCAGGTGCGTGTACAGAAAACCGGAAATATCATCTGTGGATATAAGTATCTGCACCTGTGTTCTCTATTGTTTAGCGAATTTTTTAATCATTCAGAAATTATCATTAAAGAGGATACATTTGTACCCCGCGTCGTTTTAATGTTACATGGATGCAAACATTTAATCGTTTAATCATGCTAATTCGAACATTTAAACTCTTACAAGTATGCGGCGTCCAAAATGCTCGTTCGATGTTACCATTGATTTGCATGTATCGGAGCATTATATGGACATAATTTGTTTGAAATTGGGAACTTATGACATTTGTCACCATAATATATATATATATATATATATATATATATATATATATATATATATATATATATATATATATATATATATATATATATATATATATATATATATATAGTCAATATTTAATGGGACACAAAAAAACACAAAGTTGGAAAATGTCTTCCGAACGCAGGCGTATTTCGCCCAATTTACCCACCATAACTTCACGTACCAACAAATCAAAACTGACAAACGCTAGTCGCCATGGAGACGCTCACGTGTAGCTACTCACCCCAACGCAAGAGAAGAGCCCGCAGCATGCCGGCTTCCGCTCAGACAGTTTGCTCTCGGCCATGACGCCGACACTGGAGCTTAGTTCCACGCTCTCGAAGCAGTCGATTGGAATGTTCTGGAAAAACACGTGGTTCACTTTGGACACCGTCAGCTTGTAGCCGCCGCTGCCGCCCTTGGTACTGGGAGCAGGTTCTCCAAACTCGGAGATACTGGCGCCTGACAAACAAAACTAATCATGCTTTTTTATCGCAAGGTGCCAATTTATAGGCAAACTGCACGTTTACAGTAACAAAAGCTCACAATACAGTTTTGTTTGTGGATCGTAATCTCTCAAAAACCGCATTTTAGCTGCATACATGTCATTTGAAGGCTACCTCTATGTCATCTTTAACAAACAATTTGTATCTGACAGAGGAGTTGTCGAGTAGGCTTTATCGTTTCTATTTGTCGAAGATGTACGCACTTATTCGGACGTTGTTTTGATGTTAACTGTGATTAACTTTGCCCGCGTACATATATTGTAGGCATAATTGCTGTAATACATACTGTATATAGATTATTGCATGTATGTGCTATTGTTTCATTCTATTATAGATGCGCTTTTGTACTTTTTATTGCTCCATTATAATAGAACACAAAAGCGCTGTTTCGAAACAAGAAACTTAAAAAAGATAAGTCATCATATTACTACCAACCTGGTGACATTTCTGCGCACATCAGCAACATTCGGCGGTTAGTAAGGCATATTCGACCATCGCCTAGCGGCGGCTTGATTGGCCTGGCGGTCCCTGCCTCCTGGAACTCCACATCCCGGAAGTACAGCCAGCTGCCTCCCAGCAGTAGCCGCTCCCCCTCCGACAGCACACCTGCAGTGGTGAAAAAAAAACAACAACAATACGGGTAAAAAGCTTACAGAAAATATCTCATTATGGTGCACACAGAATGTTGATGCAATAGATGAACTTCTTACCAAGACTATTTTCTAATGCGCCATCATGATGATATTTACAAGTAAGTCGTCCATAAAACATGTATTCACCAAAGAGGCGTACATTTCGGTTTAATTTAAAGGACAATTGACTACTGAATCGTCAGGTGCGGGGAATAATGAACTACTAGTATACGGCCATCTTTAGGCATCGGTTATTTGCACTGTTGATTTTCTGACTGTTGATTCCACATGCGTCACTGGGAATACAATCAAGATTTGATTACTCGATAATGATATTATTAAACAACTTTTAGCTGTGAGCATAAAGACTTCGAAGCCAGAATTCGGATGATCAGGTCCTACATGTTTAAGTCATCACGGTTTCTTCTGGGAAACGAGGCTCGTACATGCGCGGATTTATCAAGGTTTATTGCGCGGTTTTACTACAGCGTACGCCGCAGTCCTATCGGCACAAGGTTTACTGTTGTGCACAGGTGCAAAACGAATTAAAACACGTGCTCCGATTTGCCACGCATTTGTGGAATCAAAAGAGTTCCGCTGGCAAGGGTATTTTAATTGGGCGACCATCCGCCCCAATGTTATGCAGAATAAGAATGCCAGATTAACAAATCATATCTTATTATCAAACAGTACCCGCATGATGATATTGATCTATTTCATGTCAAAAGCTTCTTGACTGTTTTCCGTTTGTGATCGATGTAACTTTTTTAATTTACCAAATTCATTTGCCCTTTTGCACTGCAGAAGATATGTACGTGTTAAGCAGCATACACTGGTATTCGGAACCAAAATCGAAACATTTTTACGATTTGTAAAACACAAGGTTTGCACCTTGTATTATTACATTAAAACTTCAATTTCGCTCAAAGCGATAACATTACCACATACAAATATTTTAAAAGATAAAATATCATAACCAATTACATTCTTAATTCTTATCAGTTCTTCTTCATTCCTCGCATACAATATCCGCGTCTGATTTATCAGAGTGTTCAGATATTACAACGCAATAATATTGATGTTAGACATGCCAAATAATCCGGTGGGAAAGTGAATTGGCCAGGTGAACGCGGGTTCTTGGAATAAAGTTAACGTATGTTGTTGATCCCATTCACGCTAAACAAGTTAAATAAATAATATCAAATTATAATTTATTTTTGAATAAAATCATATGACGTTTGACTAGGAATGAGCCGCGTCATGCGAAACTTTGTCTTATGCAACCTCTTAGTCTGGTCAGGAGCTACCCCGTCCGCTATAAAATCACGCAACGTATCGTCGTCCCTTTATATCAAGACCAGACTGTGCGGATTCGCAGGCTGGTCTGGAGCTACCATGTCCGCTATACAATCACGCAGCGTATCGTCGTCCCATCGTCCTGTCGTTTCAAATAAGTTTTGCCAGTTTTAGGACTTAAAATGATTATTCTAAATAAATGTGAATACTTTCCAACGACATAATTTTGGTAAGCCATTATGTCTGCAGATTGAACAGGGTGACTAAAGTTCACATAAATAATACACAATTCAGAGCATATTCATAATGGATTTGTAATTGTGTTCGGTATAATTAGCTAATGAATAATAGTTTACGAATGCTTTGTTATTCCAGCCAAATCAACAACTGGTTCTCATTATTAGCTCTATAAACACACGCGTATGATAGCGTTGTATTTGATTGTGGCTATAGGGGTATATAAAGCACGTCTCTTAAACTAGAATAGCTAATTGACACGTGGCAGTAATAACCACTTGTTAATGATTGAAATGAAGCACGTGGCGGACAGATAGAATGGTAATAAATGATGGTGCAGAACGTAGTGTTGCTTTTGGCCAGTAATTCAGTAATGAACTTACACAATGATATTGACGATTTACCACAAACAACTGACCCGATCAGAAGTAGTTGTCAGTTGAATTAACTAATGCCTTATGCATTATTCAACAGAAAATTGGTTTATTGGATGTGTGCATGATTAAATGGACATATACATGATTCGAACACCGACGCACGATTAAATGGGCAGACGCATTATTCAAGGCACAGACGCATGATTAAAGGCACAGACGCATGATTCAATAAGGTGACGTATAATTCCACGGACAGGCGCACGATTCAAGGCACACACGAATTATTCCAATGACACATGCATGATTCAAGGCACAGGCTCATGATTTAAGGAAAGACGTATGCATGAACATATTGGTGAAAAAAATAACTAATATTGAAAGAAAGATTCACTAGATGGACATGTGATGAAATTGATGACCGCATGAAAAGCAATAGACTTTACTAACTGACACCTGATTAATCAGAGGGACGCCTGCCATTATAAATCAAAATAAATATACATATAGTTCCAGAGAAAGACCTACGGACATCGATACACCAGACATACTCATGCTCCAATTGCCTTACATCTGTACACAGACACACGCATATACATAATTCCACAAACGGTCGCATGGCTCAGCCATACTTACCTTGCAGAAGCTGCTCATACGTCATGGTCTCGCAAGGCTTCCCGGGGGCGTCCCAGATTCCCACTTTCATTTTCGTGCCCTGTTTGAGAACCTTGTCGCTGAACTTATAAAAGTACTTGTGGCGCGTGTGCGCGTTCTCGAAGACCTCTTGCGACATCGGCGTAAACGCGCCCCAGGTGAAGTCCTCTTGTTTTGATTGGTCTATGACGAGGGACTGGTGACTATCACGTGACGGGGACGGTGGCGGTTTCGGGGACGCCTGCTTCAGTAAATTCTGAGAATGGTTGGTTCGTTTGTCATTTCCGTTTACGTTCTGTTGTTTGGTAGGTGTAATCACGTGGTTGGAGGCTCGAGGTGGCGTCGTTATGACCGTCAATGCAGAGTTGTTTGCCTGAAAAGTAAACATGTAGCAATAATGTGGGAAAACAAACTTCAAAATAAAGAACGTAAATTAATTTTATCGGTGATCATTCGCAAACGCTTTAATCTTCCGTGATGCTTGTAATTGAACAAGTATATACTCGTACTTGTTACAATATCACTACCGTTTTTAACGAACAACGATAACTTAGACATAAACTTGCGTTCAATAAAACCGCATGTTCATTCGAATATTGTGAATATTGTGATTCTTGAATAAAGTTCAAGAAACCACCATCTCATAATATGCGGGTTGCAGCTTGCATTCAACAATTACGTCTGTCAAAATGAAGATTGCTGCTTGCATATAACAAACATATTTTTTCGACATGTGCATAGCAACTTGCATTATACAAATCTCTCTTTGCTTATTTTCATCGCAACTTGCGTTCATTTCAATGTTAATGTATAGCTACAGAGAATGTTCACTAGCTTAAATAAACTTCAAATGCCGAAATCACAAACAATTAAAATTGAAATTTTTGTTAACGACACATGGTTCAATAGTTTTCTCTTGAGCAATTTTTAACAATTTGTGTCGTTGTCTATATATCTGCCAACATCGTTCGCCTTTCCAGTATTAACATTCCAGTACAGGTAAACAACAGGTATTGGTAATGCGGATATATCTAAATGTCTTCATAAAACAGTTCGCATGATGTCAAGGCAGTACTTTGATTGGCAACATCAAAACATATCAGGCAAACATGTTTTGAGATTTTAACCCATTTATGCATAGCGTCTAGAAAAAAGGGCTCGGAAAACAGCGTAGACCCAGATGAGACGCCGCATGATGCGGCGTCTCATCAGGGTCTGCGCTGTTTGCTTAGAGGAATTTCTGTAAGATTTTTTTTTGTTTTTTTTTGTAAGAAATATTCTTAATATAGAAATAAATATACTAGACATCCCTAATTTTGGAAATAAATTTATCCAATTTAGAAGGATGGGAGAGTCCACTAGGCATAAATGTGTTAAAGTGTTCAGAACATTTGCAACGTATGCTAATTTATTCTGTATCCTCACATGTACCTGGTAAATGTAAGTTATACACAGAGGACACGTTAATACTATATTATATGAATTGTTGATATAAGCATAAACATAAAACTGATGGTGATAAATAATGTAATGTTATTTCTGAAATTTGAGCTCGCGTGCTTAAAGAAAATGAAAAGTATGCTTCTTTCAATGGCCATGGCGTCTGTGAATGGGTTTTTAGGTTCAGATAAACTTCTCAGGAATGGTTAAGGTGATTTCATTCCAACGAAGACACTAGATCCCTTCATTAAAATACATGATAATCTAGTTTTGCAATCTAGTCAGGATCTTTCAGAGCGACTGGGTATGTTTTTATGTATTTTCAAAAAATTAACTCAGCATTTTAACTTGCTAAGCAAAGTATTTAAAGATATCATGAATAACAGACATGTTGACGAGAAACAGAAGTTACTCACGGTATTCGAATCTGAAGCAACTAGATCAAGGTATTGCACTTTGAATACTTATGCACACTGGTTTGTTAGCGGTCCTTATGTTGTCAGCAATTGTAAATTAGTCTATCTGTTTTTGGTACTAATTGTTGATATTTGTTTGCTTTAACTGATAACCCACTAACACAACTTTTTTATATGATATCTCTGTGTGTAACGTTATTTTGCTCATTTATAATTATATCATTTATGTATCTACAGCCGCTGGAAACGGGCCATACTATGGGCTTATTTGACATATGCTGAATGTCTAAATGATTACATACTTAACAGTTGCCCCTGCAGTTCTCCTCAGAAATAGGTCAATGGTGTTCCTCAAGTATGTGCTATGTTTGTCAGAAATGTGCGCTCTCCTGATATTATGTATGTATAGAGGTCTTTTAAAAAGAAGACATACTTTTTAGTTAAAACAAAATACTTCGTAAGTATGTCATACTTCTATAATGTTTTAGAATAATAAATGCAATGGTTTAATGTTTGGTCTAGGAGTCAGTCTTTATTTGATAATCAATGTGTGTAATAGGAAATAGCATGTCGTTTAACAGCAATTTCAGGGAAATTTCATAAAATATCGCCTTTTAAGACGGCACCAATGTTACATATTGAGCAACCGTGCACTTAAAATGCACCAACGAACAGAACGAAATAGTTGTGAAGTTCGCAGGTGCAGGCCAGGATATCAACGACGCTATCAGCATCGCCGAGAGTGGTTTCGCACCCAGCGGTCACCAGCTGATGAAAGAGATATTTAAGAAAAATACAGTATCACACAATCGTATCATGCCTGAATTCTTACAATACTTACTCTCACTGAAGAGCTGAGGGGTATATACACCTGTGCACTTATGTACAATGAAACGAAATATGAGATTCTGAACATTCCAACCAAAAGCCAGTATTAGTATCCTAATAGGGTAAAGTTTAATCTAATGTATTGAATGAATTATAGCAGGACAATAACATCTTATTTTATTTGATTAATAGTCTGTATTCATATACATATAATAATACCACTATTTCATTTTTTTTAATGATTTTGAGGACGAATGTAATTAACGTAGTTAAGTGAGAAGCATTTGTAAGTTTGTATTTTATATCTGACATTTTCCTATTAATTGAGAGTTTAAGTTCAATACAGATGTAAAATATTTACCACAATTGCCATAATAATCCATGGGCTCTGTATCGGGGCCCATCAGCGTGTGCGCCATCATAATCGTGCTTGTATGCCGTGAAAACAAAAGGAAAAAGCGAAATTCTGGAAACTTTACGACTCAATTAAGAAAATCATTTTGTTACAAATTATTTTTTATTCTACCATGACCCTCGACACTCTTTGTGTTCACAAAAAAAGAAAGTCAGTGTGGTATATTTTGCCACAAAGAATGGGTGGAACCTAATATTGTGAAATTCAAGAAAATGCACATACTTAAATGCGCGATCTAGCAAACTTATGAACAAATCCATATGACGTCAGATCAAATATTAACTCATTTCCTCTTGTTATTGTACTATTACAAATCGTCTTAAAATCTGTTGGCATACTATATAAATTTGTCTTACCGTATTTAATTTCAATATGCTTTCTAGATTTGAATGAATGTCATTTTTTTACATTAAACAATAAAATGCGTATGTTTTTTTTTTTGGCGTTTTATTTTATTAAAATTGTATGGAAGTACATGGATATTTGTTAATAGCATTAAATGCGTTTTTTTAATTTAAATATTTTATCTTATTTGCTTTTAAAGAACAATACAAGCTTTTCTATTCATCCTGTATTTTCGTCATTTCCCAAGCTAGAGCAGAGCTGGTTTTGGTAACTTTCCCAATGATTTAAGGAATTTTAGCCAAATATACAGTTTTACTACTTTATTAAATGATTCCAATTGAATAAAGTGAGCATTTTACAAAATCGACGTTAAATTTTCATTTCCACTTTCTAAATTGTGAAGATGACCATACACTCTTTAAAACTTGGGAAAACAACTTTTAAGAAAAATTTTAAGTAAAATTGTCGAATGCTCACAATTTGTCAAACATAAACAATATAAAAACATACATTAGGAGGAGACAGTGATACCTACACTATCAAACATTCATTCGCAATAAAAAAAATGACCATAATTGTTCTGGCTTGAATAGTACTTCATTAAAAAGAGCTTCACAAATAGTTTATATATAAGCGTCGTGAAAAAAAAATCCGGCAATTACACTTTAAAGAAATTGCTTTACTGGACGAGTATCTAAGTCTCTTGCGTATTACATATTTGGTGTTAGTTTGATGCTTGTTAGTGCAGTTGACAATATTATTACACCATCTATGATGATTAAATGTTGGGGTTGGTCGCACATATGCTATCAAATAGGTCAAAAACAACTGCCTATTTTGACTTCAAAAGTACGTACAGTCTTGGACGCATTGTAGTTAAATTTCTTATGAAAACGATAGATGAAATGAAAATAAAGTGAAAGCAAATATTTTGTTTGCAATAGCGTGACGTATAGGCGAAAACATTATGATGTTGTTTTGTTTTTTACTCTGAGTGTTTTGTAATACTTACACATAATACGTGTTCGATTTTAAGGCACTTTTCAAAAGGAGACATTCTGTGGCATGTACGAGCATTTTATGTATATAATGTCTTTTCGTGATTACGGGACTAGTCTTATATCGTAGGTTTGCAAATGCAATGTTTGTTTTCAAAGACACACATGTCTAAGAATTTCTCATTATAGATGTTATTATGAATAATATTGTTGTTCTTGGCTAGCACTCAAATCCAAGTTAATTAGCAGTGCTTACAATTGCCCTACTGTCTTTTGCCTCACCTGTTATCAGCCTGTCATGTGATATTTTATAACAATTTGACATGGCAGGGCATAAGAACCGACCGGATCTTGCGCTGAAATACTTTTGCAAAATTCAGGTCCATACCTTTACAATTACCAATTTTAGAGGTCAAAGTTCAATATCCTGAGTCTGTGTCTAAATTTGTCTTAACTGTCAAAATAGATTTCGGAATTAATTTGTTGAAATGTTCAAAACCATGAAAATGCAGAGGTTTACATTAATATCTTGTTATCTACAATTTAATATACAATGTAAATTCAACTGTTCTTAATGTCTGTATGTATTCTACACAGCCATTGATAATAAGTCAATGTAAGATTCATAATTACCGGTACTTCAAGTGTTGTTATATCGAGAACACTCGAAAATATATTTTTTCGTGAGCGATTTCTGGTTCCGATTTTGTTTATTGTGGTTGATATACACAAAGTTCAAGTCATAACGTATTGAGAACATACATTAAGAAAATACATCTTAAGTGTAAAGAGGTTTTTAATGATTTAGCTTGTTGCCTAAGACCTTTCATTTGTCGGGAGCAAATGTCATTCGTAGAAGAGTTAATTATATGATGTACTACGCTTGTATGCATGTATGCCTGTGTTTTATTTACGATTTTAGCGAATACAATTATGTTACCATCTGTTCACGGGATTTCATAACACATACATAACATTGTGCTTTTGAATGCAATAACAATATCGATTCTATAATGCTATAGCATTCATGTGTAATGCTTTTACGGATTGATTGATTTTGGACCAGTCCAGATTCATAGTTAAGGTCAAAGTTACAAGAAAATAGCGCGGCCCTATGTCCATATAGTCAAGAAAACTGAGATCAATGTGTGTTCAACGAAAAGTTTTAATTCTGATCTCTGATCCAGACCCATGCAAAACTTTGCTGCTTACTTCTCTATTATATCAAGGCTTAACCTTTTTTCAAGTAAACTGCGGAATATCAGCGGTTTGGTAGACCGTAAAGAAATGTATCTACATTTACAACCAGATCTGTACCATTTTAAACAGATAACTGTTTTGCATATCCGACTTTTGTAAACAGATGTATTTTTGAATTCAGTTCAACTTGGTTGCCAACCAGTCACGCTATGTAAAAAGAAGAAATACTGGTCTCTGACATTCGTTCTTGTGAAACGGATTTTGCAACATTATATTTTTTCTGGTTAAGTAAGCGAAAAGCATATGTGCTCGAACAAACGTGAAATATACATTTTGTAAACATTATACATATTAGTTTACAATATGCAGAACACTGAAATATTTTAGATGGAAATCCTTAATATTATAGGGATAAATATAATATTACAAGTGTCGGTTTTGCTAGATAATTAGCAAGCGTGATATTTTATTTTATTCATAAAGCAAAACTACTGTAATGAAATTACCTAGGAAACACGTTCGGCATTATTTCTCGATTATTTTAAACCAAATGTTCATGATTTTATTTTATTCTTCACTTACTGAAATTCAATCATCTTTAGAAACAATTATTACTGTTAAACGAAACACATGCACACATTTAAGTGTTTAAAATTTGTTCACCTTCACTTTCAAGTGTCTACGCCATTTCATTTTCTGTTTGCGTATGCCTTGATAAGATTCGAATTTCCTGACATATTTCACACAGTAATTTTCACAGCTGTTAAGACATTTCTGATCAGATTTTCACATTTAAAGTATTTACAACTAGAGCAGTTATTAAGGCAAGTTTGTTTTTTACTAGACTATGTTGCATTGTTAAGTTAATGTTATATCCTGTCACAAAATCGGCCTCTTTAAAGCAGATCATATAATACACCAATCGGCATTCCTCAGTAAGTCCGGTTACTGTAAACCGTTTGCGAAAATCTGCCGCTAGATAGAATGCATGCGTGAGATTGGTATTATTTTCTAAGATCAAAAATATATATAAATATGTAAACCAATTGGTTGATGATTATTATTACTGAAACACTTAATTTTTATGATCAATAAAAAGTGTTGCAGAGAACATTCCCCAATTAATAAAATGAATAATTATTCATTCAAACGCCATTACAAACCAGACTGATTTTGTAAATAGCCTAACTCACACGCGCATCAAGTTTTGTAATCATTTTCATATGTTCCGTCTTTTGTTTAAGTGTTTCAGTGATCACACGAACGTGTGTGTGAATTTGTTGAAAGATTCAAGTAAACATATAAGTATATTTCATGTAGGCTTAATGTAAATACAATGTTTGTCTAAAACTGGAATAAGCTACAATTTTTAACTATTTAGTCTTGTGTTTGAGAGTGTACATCTTTTTAGAAATTTGCAGACAACACAATGCATCTATTGTTTATCTACGCATTAAATCTCTTAAATAGGTGCTTGTACTGAAGTGAGCAATGAGCCATTTAAACAACAAAAACACATGACTGTATTTGTTATAATTACTACAAATTTTCTAAAATGTGTATTACTATATATAAAATATATAAAATATGCTCTCAATACAATCATGGTCTACATTTAATCTGAATAACTCAACGTTCTGTTTCCTTGATATGTCATGGTTCTAGTTTTTCTTGTGATTGACTTTTCCTGCGAATCGTCGAGGCAGTTGAATTAATAGAAAAAAAAGAAAGATACTGATGCACATTGTTTGAAACTGTTTGAAGCAGTTTTAACCAAATAGTATAAATGGTGATATTGTTCAAATTCTTAGTGATTCTTCCAGAAACCACTAGCTCCGACATAGAAATGCTACTTTCGGTAAATCTTAACACTATTTACAAAGAACCTTTTGTCTCGCACGACGGAAGCCGTTATAAGCAATACAGAAACATACACCTGTCTTCTAATAACCTGGGAAAATATAATTGTTTTGGAGAACAAAAATATGTACATATTTGTTTACTCTGCACTATTTATGAGAAAATTCAATAAAATTATATGTGTTTATTTAATTATTTCCCTATAAAGCTGTGTAAAATGCAGGATCTTATGTGTTGCAGTACAATGACGTATGCTGGTTAGGAGTATATGGGACAGAGGCCCCATTTACGTAATCTAGTGCTACGGCCCCAAACAACTTCCTCAGTGTGGATTGACCGATTGAACAAAACACGTTTTAAATATCAATTTTGAAAGTGAAAGTATCTTTTTTTTTATTGCATTGAAACATTTAAAAGGGGAAAGATAAATAATAATTGTATATTTGTTGCTTTATAACATCACATTTTGTTGTTTAAATTGTTAACACGCGTTGATTTGTAAAAATGAAAATTTGCAGTCTAGTTGTTTTTATGGAAAATAGTATTCGTGTTATCACTTTAATGGGATAATTGAGATCTTGCGTAATAAATCTACGTACGTTTTATCACAGTTCCCGTGATGAAATGATTGTAAACCATTTGCATGTAGCTATCTTCGTGAGGTGCTAATCTTACATTAAATTTTATTGTTTGTGGGTTTGAGAAAACATTTATCTTCAGAATGAGATACTGATTGAACACATTTACGAGATCAACCTGTTACACTTTTTATTACATTAAACACCAATAGAATGCACCAACATGTAAGTTGTATCTTATCTCTCGCTATTGTTGATATGCCTGAATTCAAGGATTGTATGTGATGTATAACATATTAAACGGCACTTTACTAGACGAGAGTAATAAATATAGCATACCGTTAACTTTTATATAAAAAGGATCTTGGTCTAGTGTTTGATTATTATATTCAAACATGCCACGACGTTCTCCAATGTCTTAGCCGAGATCTGATAAGTAATTTCAGTTAAAAAGATATCGTAGTTGTACCGGAATTCATGTTTTGACTTATTACCTAAACTAACGTTGGTGAACATTTTTTTCTTCGCGAACAACAACAATTAATCATAATTCCAGTTGTTTAAACATAATACCATTGCCAATACTGTTATATCCTAAGGGTTTAATGTTTTGCGTATGTTGATTGTTTTGACATTATACAAATACGAAAAAAGACAAAACCACTTAAGCTGTAAATTATACGTTCTCAAATGACAATACAATGTCATTAACAAGTTGAACATATTCAATCTCGAAAAATGTAAAAAAATTTATCTGAATTAGTATTCGTTTTTTCCATAAGAAGACTTACCGATTTTCGTAAAATACTTGTTTATGCAAGTTTAAGAAACATTCATGAGCTTAAAAAACTTGCCTAAAAACAAACATAAACGTATAGGTGTTGCATACATAATTTATGACAAATATGTTGATTAATTTGTCTTACAAGTATATCATTAGAAACTAAACTTCGGTTAGAAAGTGTGATGAGTTTCACAGGCAAGTTAGCTGGTAACGTCGTCAATAAAACTGCACGAGTCTGTGAAACACACCCTATACATCTGCAGATTTCTATGGCAGTCTAAAGAGTTACAGTAACTATGACAGCAAAAAAAGTTTGAACTCGTACTGAATGCTAGCGTATAAAAGTATTGGAAACGTTAAATGTATCAGACAAAACGCACAAATGCACTGAGAACAATCAATGCAAAGCATTTTGGGTTTAAACTTGTTTAAGGAGCTCCACACCATACATCATACACAGAACATTTAAGTATAATTTTTATACATGAATAAAGTTATTGACAAGCAGATCCTTACTACAATATCGGCCGTATTATATGTTTTTAAAATCCATGTACATTTCATGTAAGATTGAACCATTTATTAAAGTGATATGTATTAGCAAAAGTATACCCGTGTTAATGTAAAGTAAAGCTGTTGTAGTATGTCCTGCTACTTTCTTTGTATATGTCGGACATCCATGATAAATTGCAAAAGCGAGTGTACGTATGTGTATCATTATATCTATGTGCTGAATGCATTTTCGTAGATCTATCGGAGATTCTTTTAATAGAATGTATCCTGAACATTTGTTTATCTGCTTTGATCATATTTCACTTTGTAGACATTTTACATCCAGAATTATTTGATAAAGATCATCGTTTTGCATGATTTTAATATTCAGCAATGTGTGCAACTAATACATGTATGCATTTATTCGTAACATACATAACGAATATCACATATACAGGATGAGAAACAAAATCACCGATCTCTTCTATCTTAGTTCACGCCATTTGATGGCTTATGCATCAATAGCAGGCAGCAATCAGCTGACGTAGCCAACTTGATGTATTTGCTGATAAAATGGATCACCAATTATATGCAACGCAAATATATATGGACTACCTAAATAGGTTTTTTACAGAGATAACGGTAACTATATGTTCAAATTATGCAAACGGTACCAACGACTTATATGATAATTTATTGAATAACACGAATAAATGGCCAAATTTTAACAGATAAACGCTGGGTACATTAAACTATTAAATATTGTTGTATGGTTTGATTATTAATATTCAACATTATCTAACATACCTAATATTGCTCTCGCACCGCTTCCCTATTTAATATGTAATCGTAAAGATGAAGCACTGTAATGTATATATGAAATGATTAAATTTTATAGATTGCATAACTTTTCAATACGAAACAGGGATTTGTTTATGCTGTTTGGTAACAAAACCCATTTAAACAAATAGTACGTATCAGAAGTAGTGCTTGCTATGAAACCGAAACGCGGAAATTCAAAGCAGCAAGCTATTACGTCAAGTCAGGTAGGATTATATTAATTCTGTATTATTTGTTACATTAAAACTGTTACTACTTTTTGCAGAAAGTATCTTGCCATGCATAATCGATAAGTTGTTCGGAAAGTAATACATACTATATGAATTACTTGTGAGATTTCAAGAAATACTTGAAGTGTTGATCGATGTATATGTTGTATTCAGGAAAACAACAATTACAACTATTATATCTAGCCTATCAATGTATAATATTATAATATTTGTCTAAATATATATATTCCCAGTCATGATGTCGAAAATTTACTATGAGAATATTGGTGTTTAAATATCAACGACATTTTCAGCGAATGGATGATCATTTTATCTTGCTGGCGAGCATTCACTCACAAAGTAAATAAACGTTGGTGTGTAAACTTACCTTTAACAAGTGCATTCATTCGGTATCTGCCAAATACGAGAACAATTCCCATGTAGAAAAGCAAGGAAGTAAATAAACACAGATGAGTAGTGCGTTTTGATGTCTACGCATTCGTTGCTGTGTATGAGTGTTTTATTAACATTTTCAAAGACTAAACAGATCAAGTTATGTAGTATTTGGTTTCACAAGTATAGGAGCTTTGTTTTGGTCGATTACCTTAACAAATATGGGGAAACTTGTTACTGGTCTATCGCGAACAAATAATATTTTGTTTCTCTTGAAACACCAATCAATGCCCACGTTGATGCTAAACATGGATCGACACTTATTATTCATTGTACGTAAATTTTGACACTTTTTTTTTTTACAACAAATACATTGATATGTTTACAGACACACCACTTATATAATTAATAATTATACACTGACACAGTTGCGTGGGGATGGAATTGTTGTCTAAGTTGCTATTAATGTAAAGCCTTCGTTGTTCCAACTCTTCACGAAAATTAATTAAACGACAATCACATGACCGAAAATACCGGCTAAGCTAATTTACCGCAAATACATACACAAAGAAGACATCCAACCAAAAGTGATAGAACCGCGAATATGTGTGCAAATGTTATACTTCTTACGTGATAAATGCACATATACAATAACAAACAGTGAACAGTAAATATTGTCTCCAATGACATTGGTGTTGTTATTTAGAAGCTATACTATCACATCCTTGAGAGAAATACAAACATACAAAACACTAAAATGATAGCCATATTTTTTTACCGCCACATTGAATCTGTTTGATATAACGTTGCCTGATATATTTTTTTAGATCAGTTCAACAGGAAGTTTCTGTATCAGTTGATGTTTTGAGGTAGGTTATATTACTCGGAATGAACTATAATGTCGTCACTTTTAGTAAAATGATATCAAATTTAACAAAACAAACAATTTGATACCAATATTTAATACATTGGTGATTAAAAAAGCAATACAAACAGCAGAATACATATTTTACAAATATAAGGCGCATGTGCTCATGACGTCATTATCAACAGCTTAAACGTCAAAAATCATATTCATTCCCATTAAAAATGCAGCGTCGTAGCGATTTTTTTTTCATTATATCTTTTAAAATGGGGACGTAGAAGTATGATAAACAGCAAAACAGGTTACCGCCTAATCGTTTTGTAATATATAAGGCTCGGCACGAATAAACTAACAGCTCCGCAAGCCTCGCCTTTATTTTATTCTAAGCCTTGCCTAATATATTACAAAAGAGCACGCAATAACATGTTATTCTCTCTATATAAGAGCATTACAAAATATCCGAGTAGATTGTGTATACGAAGATATGTGCGCATAACTACATGTATAAACATTTTGCATGGCAATATATAGCTATTATTTATATAGTATCTCATAAGACACTTCACCTCGGAATAAAATTTGATGAGTTTCACAGACAAATATAATGATAATCTTATGAAAGAAACTACATGACTAATATGTATAGCCTGTTAATAGAGATATATAATATATATAATAAGAACGACGTTAGTACCAGAAGGTCCTATTTCCTTTCACATTTGTTAAATACGCCCGTCTTGATGGCGATTCATGTTTTTTTTTATCATATTCCTTACTGGTGACATCACAAAACTTTCTTCCCCGCATACCCCAAAGTATGCTTTATATATATTGATGATGAGATGAAGACATAAACGGGAATAGCCAAATCAAATTTATTCCCAAGTGCAAAGCTCGTGTGTCGCCATCGACACCAATAATCACATTGTATTTCTTCTCTAACATTTCCGACCATCCAAATAATTATAGGTTTGACAAAACCGACAACAGTTTTGAATGGTCGGATCTTTTGGCGGAAACAACAGTAAAACATACGAACTGCGCTTTTTGGTAAACCGGACTTAATGCGTTCCCGTAAAGTGACCATCCCGATAAGCCTGTGCAAACCGCACACTGCACATATTAATCTGGAAGACACTAAACGCAACTTCATTACACCAGGTTTTCCCAGAGAGTGTGTCTTATGTGTGAAACGCCATCTGTATAATTATGCAGGGCAGAAACATGAACACATATTTGTCAAGTATGGCCTGTAACTTTTCCCATTTCACAAAGATGCGTTTTTTCATTCAGGTCTTCGTTCGGCTTTTGGCAAAAAGAGCCTCAATAATTATAAATTATTCAGAAGGCGGATATCTCTTTTGAACGCATTCCATAATTTGCAAACCTGCAATTTACAAAGAATAACAAGCCTGTGTTTTACATATGTTTCTCTAGCACCTCAACCTATTTATACTGGCTTGTGTAAATGAAATAAAAGAGCTAAAAGTTCTTCACCTTTCCATTGTCTAATGTAAAAGTTCATTACCTTTTGACGTGAGCTAATTAGTTGTAAAAGAACAATCGCAGCCACTTCTAGTGCCAAATTATTTGTACAGATTGTCACAAGAGCGTATTTCTCGTAGCGGGGACCTCCCAACGGCGGTAAGATATTTAATGACATATGCTTGGAAGGTGTCGAATATCTGCCCGGAGTTTGTTACTAGGATTATACTTTTTGAAAGTTTATGTTTATCTGTTTATATTGACGATATTTGTTGGCTTTGGAAAATTGTCGATTTTAATTCACGAGTGATTAGATTTGTTTTGAGTGGTGTATTGTCTATCATCAGAACCACATTTAAAACGGTAATCTACTGAAACCAAAAAATTATATATTAATTAAATGCTTCTACACCGTTCTTCTACATTAAACAGATTTAAACTTTACTATTGTGCAGGAATGTTATGTCATGACGCCTCACTAACGACGTAATTAAAAAAAGTGAAAACTATCAATCATTTTGAACTGTTTAAAACAGTGAATTGCCAGTTTTAAATAATATATATTTCGAAACAAAACGAGCGCATAAAATTAAAGTTATTCTCCTGACGACTATGACAATCGATTTAGTGCGTTATCAAGTGTCGATCTATTGCATGATAGAAAGCAATAGTGATATTTTATTTTATTCAGAAAGCAAAAGTACTGTAACGAAATTCCTAAGGAAATAAGTTCGGCATTATTTCTGGTTTATTTTAAACCAAATGTTAATGATTTGTGTTTATTCTTCACTTACTGAAATTCAATCATCTTTAGAAACCAGCTTCCCTTGAGTATTACTGTAACTGGAAACACATGCACACATTTTATTAAATGGCTTCATTTGTTCACCTTCACTTTCAAGCGTCTGTGCCATTTCATTTTGTTTGCGTATGCCTTGAAAAGATTCGTATTCCTGACGTATTTCTCACAGTACTTACCCGTTAAGAAATTTCTCATCAGTTTTTGACATTTCAAGAATTTCAAATTACAGCAGTTATTAAGGCAAGTTTGTCTTTTTCTGGAATATGTTGCATTGTTAAGTTAATGTTTTGTCCGGTACAAAATCGACCTCTTTAAAGCAGATAAAATAATAGCCCAATTGTCATTCCCAAGTAAGTTCGATTATTTTAAACCATTTGTGCAAATCTGCCGCTAGATAAAATTCAGGCGTGAGATTGAATTTTTTCTATGATCAAAAACAACCAGTATAAATATGTAAACCAATTTGTTGATAATTATTATTACTTAAACACTTTATTTTTATGATCAAGATGAAGTGTTGCAGAGAGCATTCCCCAATTAATAAAATTGATAATTATTCATTCAAACGCCATTACAAACCAGACTGATTTTGCAATAGCCCAACTCACACGCGCATCAAGTTTTGTAATCATTTTCATGTTTCGTCTTTTTGTTTAAGTGTTTCAGTGATTACATTTACGTGTGTGTGAATTTGTTGAAAGATTCAAGTAAACATATAAGTATATTTCGTGTAGGCTTACTGTAAATACAATGTTTGTCTTAAACTGGAATAAGCTACAATTTTTAAATATTTAGTCTTGTGTTTGAGAGTGCACATGTACATCTTTTTAGAACTTTGCATACAAAACAATGAATCAATTGTTCGTCTACGCATTAAATCTCTTAAATATGTGCTTCTACTGACGGACGTGAGCGATGAGCCATTTTAACAACAAAACACATGACTGCATTTGTATATTATAACTATTAATTGTCTACAATGTTTATTATATTATATATATAAAAAGATCTCAATAAATGATCTAGATGTAATCTGAATTCTCAACGTTCTGTTTTTGCGCAGCATATGGCAAAACACTTGTGACAATTTGTTATAGTGGCTTTTGAATCCATATATTGTATGAATTATTTTCCATTTCTGATTTTTTAATAAATAATGTTTACTCGGTTTTACGAAGAAAGCTTAAAATGTTAGTTTCCTAGTGCTCTTCCTCGGTTTGCCTTGATATGTCATCGTTCAAGTTTACCCGAGATGGACTTTTCCTGCGAATCGTCGAGACAATTGCATAAACAGAAACAAAACATAGATACTGATACATATTAGTTGAAGCTGTTTGAAGCAGTTTTAACCAAATAGTATAAATAGTGATATTGTTCAAATTCTTACTGATTCTTCTAGAAACCACCAGCTCCGACATAGAAATGCTACTTTCGGTAAATCTTAACACTATTTACAAAGAACCTTTTGTCTTGCACGACGGAAGCCATTATAAGCAATAAAGAAACATACAACTGTCTTCTAATAACCTGGGAAAATAGTATTTGTTTTGGAGAACAAAAATTATGTACATATTTGTTTACTCTGCACTATTTCTCAGAGAATAAAATAAAGAGGTACACACGTATATAATATTTGTTAATTTAATTATATCCCTATACAGATGTAGCTGTGAATAATACAGGATTTAATATGTTGCAGTACAATGGCGTATGAGAGTTAGGAGTATATGGGACAGAGTCCCCTTTTAAGTTATCTGCTACTACGACCCCAAACAGGTTTCTCAGTTCGAATTGACCGATTGCTCATTAAACAAAACACTTTTTTGAATATCAATTTTGAAAGTGAACGTATCTTAAAATTGTTTGCTTGCATTGAAACATTTAAAAGAAGAAATATAAATAATAATTGCATATGTGTTGCTTTATAACATCACATGTCGTTGTTTAAATTGTTAATACTCATTGATTTGTAACAATGAAAATTTGCACTAGTTGTCTTTATGGAAAATATTTACGCAAATACATTACATTCATGAACTTTTTTATTCTTTTTATCACTTTAATGGGATAATTGAGATCTTGCGTAATAAAACATTAGTTATCTAAGTTCTTTTTTGTGGGTTTAAACATTTATCTTCCGAATGAGATACTGATTGAACACATTTACGAGACCAACCTGTTACACTTTTGATTACATTAAACACCAATAGAATGCACCAATATGTAAGTTGTATCTTATCTCTCGCTATTGTTGTAATGCCTGAATTCTTGTATTGTAGGTTATGTATAACATATCGAACGGCAATTTACTAGACGAGAGGAATACAGATTGCATATTGTTAACTTTTATATAAAGAAGGATCTTGGCCTGGTGTTTGATTATTATTTTCAAACATGCCATAACGTTCTCCAATGTCTTAGACCAGAACTGAAAAGAAATTTAAGTTAAAAAGATATCGTAGTTGTACTGGAATTCTGTTTTGACACATTACCTAAACTTACGTTGGTGAACATGTTGTTCCTTCGCGAACAAACGTTATTCATGATGTTCTTTACACAACAATTAATCATAATTCCACTTGTGTAAACATAAAACCATTGCCAATTCTGTTATTCTATAAGGGTTTAATGTTTTGCGAATGTTGATTGTTTTGACATTATACAAATACGAAAACAAGACAAACCACTTGAGCTGTAAATTATACGTTCTCAAATGACAATACAATGTCATTTACAAATTTAACATTTTCAATCTCGAAAAATGTAAATAAAAAAATATCTGAATTAGTATTCGTTTTTTCCATAAGAAGACTTACCGATTTTCGTAAAATACTTGATTATGCAAGTGTAAGAAAAAATCATGAGCACAACTTGCATGAAAAACAAACATAAACGTAAAGTTTTTGCATACAGAATTTATGACAAATAGGCTGATTGATTTATTGTACAAGTATATCATTAGAAACTAAACTTCGGTGAGAAAGTGTGATGAGTTTCACAGGCAAGATAGCTGGTAACATCGTCAATAAAACTGCATGAGTCCGTGTTTGTGTAGCGCTGGATAGCAAATAGATCAAATACTGACCGGTATGTAAAGGGCCCATCCACTTGATTCTCAAATGATGGACAATCTCTTGTAAAACTAAAATGACGTTTTATGTTTGTTAGGATTATTTCCTCGTAACATCCTAACAATTTTATCCACCACAAAACCCGTATTATGATTGATATACCGTGGTGAGTATGGTTTTGCAGCCTTTTGCGAAAATGTATCAGTCGACGTGAATTATACCTTATCATTTTTATGTTTAAGTGAACATCGCGTTTATTGCCATTGTTGAATAGCGGTTAGTGTGTGCCTTCTCGATCTTTTCCGATCACCTCAATTGCGTATACGATGAACTTGATACACACAACTTATATAACATGTAATAGTACCGATTACAACGTGAACATATTGTGTTGAACTTCACTTCATCAGCAGGATGGAATTATCAAAAACCGTTCGTTCATAAAGGGCATGTTAAAAAAATAGCGTGTTAACTTCGTGCATTTTTACAATGTATACAGAAAAGACGATAAGACGAAGACCATAAATTTGAATAACAATATATTTTGCAACATAATAAACATTTATTCATTTACAAACGCATAATTTTGACACAGTTTCATACTAAATATACATCTAAAACACATCCCAATAACTGGCGCATTATTAACAGTTCAATTGCGTTCACAGCACTGAATACCTCTATTGAGCAACCATGCCCCACTCCCAAGATGTACTTGTATACAATTAACCGATGTATTTGCGTTAGCGTATTAAATTTTGAAACACTAAATGTATCGTTAATTCTATTATCCTTTAAATTTTACATCTCAATTTATAAAGCATGTCTATGAAACACACCCTATATATCTGCAGATTTCTATTACAATCTAAAGAGTTACAGGAACTATGACAGCAAACGCTTAGAAATCTAGAACTTACTGAATGCTAGCGTATAAAGGTATTGGAAACGTTAAATATATCAGACAAAACGCACATATGCACTGAGAACAATCAATGCAAAGCAGTTTGGGTTTTTAACCGTTTTAAGGAGCTTCCAACCATACATCATACACAGAACATTAAAGTATAATTTTTATACATGAATAAAGTTATTGACAAGCAGATCCTTACTACAATATCGGCCCTATTATATGTTTTTAAAATGCATGTACACTGCATTTAAGATTGAACCATTTGAAAATGGTAAATTATTAAATGGATATGTATTAGCGTAAGTATACCCGTGTTAATATAAAGCAAAGTTGTTACAGTATTACCTTCTACTTTCTTTGTATATGACATCCAGGATAAACTGCAAATGTAAGTGTACGTATGTGTATCAATATATCTATGTGTTGAATGCATTTTCGTAGATCTATCGGAGATTTTTTTTAAAGAATGTATACTGAACATTTGTTTTTCTGCTTTGATCATATTTCACTTTGTAGACATTTTTATTTTATCGTTAAATCGCTTTCGTAGCCAACTTGATGCATTTGCTGATAAAATGTATCACCAATTATATGCAAGGCAAATCTATTTTGCCTATCTCGATAGGTTTTTACAGAAATAACAGTTACTATATTTTCAAATTATGCAAACAGTACCAACGACTTATTATGATAAATTCTTGAATTACACGATCATATGGCCAAATTTTACCAGATAAACTTTGAGATCATTGAACTTTTTAATATTGACCTGTGATTTGATAATTAATAGTTAACATTTTATAACATATCTAATATTTCTATCGCACCGCTTCCATATTTGTATATGTAATCGTCAAGCTGAAACACTGGAATGTATATATGAAATGATTAAATTTTAGAGATTTTATTAATGTTCAATGCGAAACACGAATGCATTCATGCTGTTTCGATAACAACACCTATTAAAACAAATAGTACATATCAGAAATAGTGCTTGATATTAAACAGAAACGCGGGAATTCAAAGCAGCAAGATATTACGTCCTGTCAGGTAGGATTATTTTCATTCTGTATAATTGGTTACATTTAACCTGTTACTACTTTTGACATAAAACACTGCTCTTATCCTTTTATAACAAATTGCAGAAAGTATCTTGTCATGCATAATCGCTAAGATGTTCAGAAAGTAATACATACTCTATTAATTACTTGTGAGATTTCAAGAAATACTTGAAATGTTGATTGATGTATATGTTGTATTCAGTAAAACAACAATTACAACTATTATTTATAGTCTATCAATCTATTATTTATAATATTTGTTTCGACACCATGACCGGGAATATATATATATATATATATATATATATATATATATATATATATATATATATATATATATATATATATATATATATATATATATATATATTCGTTGCTTTGTATGGTGTTTTATAAACATTTTCATAGACGAAACAGATCCAGTTATGTAATATTTGGTCGGAGCTTTGTTTTGGTCGATTACCTAAACAAATATGGGGAAACATGAAATTGGTCTATCGCGAACAAATAATAATGTATGCTGTTTCTCTCAAAACAACAATCAATGTCCACGGTGAGGCTAAAAGTTGATCGACACTCATTATTCAATTTACGTAAACTGGACACTTTTTTGTTACAACAAATTGATATGTTGACAGACAAACCACTCATGTAATTAATTATACACGGACACAGTTTCGTGGGGATGGAATTGTTGTACAAGTTGCTATCAATTTAAATCCTTTCTTGTGCCACGCTTCACGAAAATTAATTAAACGACAATCACATGACCGACAATACCGGCTAAGCAATTTTTCAACAAAAACGTAGAGGTATGATAAACAGAAAAACAGGTTACCGCGTGATCTTTTTGTAATGAATCAGACTTGGCACGAATAAAAGAAATAATAATAATAAAATAAACGGCTCGACAAGCCTCGCCTTCATATGAGTCTAAGCCTTGCATGAAATATTACAAAAAGATCACGGAGTCAACTGTTTTTCTCTATATATAAGTACATTATAACATATCCGAGTAGATTGTGTATACGAGCATATTAGCGAATAACTAAAAGAATGTGCATGGCAATATATACCCTTCTACAAAGTATCTCATAAGAAACTTAACCTCGGAGTGAAATTCATTAAGTTTCACAGACAAATGTGATGGTAATGCTATCAAAGAAACTGCATTACTAACATTTAGAGCGTGTTAATAGAGATATAAATTACTGTCAGTACCAAATGGTCCTATCTCATTTCATATTTGTTAAATACGCCCGTTTATTATATGCTTTCCGATTGCTTTTAGAGAAATATCAGTGAACTAAAACTGATATTTCACTGATATTTCACCGTATCAAACAGTGAAAAATAAACAGTGAAAATTATCGATAATTTTCATTGTTTTAATGGAACTATTTTTGAATATGTTTGGTTTTCCCATTGTGACCTCCAATTATACCAAGGGTGACTACTCTGCATAGAATGTTTATAAAAAACATACGGAAACAGCGGGGAATTATATTGTCCGGAATGGCAAAAATACAAACATATTCATTTGTAAGCATAAAATAAAAGAAAGTTTGTTGGATTCGGTCGAATATCAGTTTTAATTCACTCGAGATCATAGACATTTTTTTTTACTCTTGGCAGCGCCGCTCGTGAAAATATCATTTTGAATGATCACTCGTGAATATCAAGAGCTGTGTTCGTGAAACACAACGCCCCCTACTGCGCCGCTTTGAAGCCATATATTTTACCTTTGACCTTGAAGGATGATCTTGACCTTTCACCACTCAAAATGTGCAGCTCCATGAGATACGCATACATGCCAAATATGGAGTTGCTATCTTCAATATTGCAAAATTTGATCTTTGACCTTGACCTTGAAGAATGACCTTGACCTTTCACCACTCAAAATGTGCAGCTCCATGAGATACACATGCATGCCAAATATCGAGTTGCTATCTGTAATATTGCAAAATTTGACCTTTGACCTTGACCTTGAAGGATGACATTGACCTTTCACCACTCAAAATGTGCAGCTCCATGAGATGCACATGCATGCCAAATATCAAGTTGCTATCTTCAAAATTGCAAAATTTTGACCTTTGACCTTGACCTTGAATGATGACCTTGACTTTGACCTTTCACCACTCAAAATGTGCAGATCCATGTGATACGCATGCATGCCAAATATCGAGTTGATATCTTCAATATTGCAAAATTTGACCTTTGACCTTGACCTTGAAGGATGACCTTGACCTTTCACCACTCAAAATGTGCAGCTCCATGAGATATGCATGAATACCAAATATCAAGTTGCTATCTTCAGTATTGCATAATTTGACCTTTGACCTTGACCTTGAAGGATGACATTGACCTTTCACCACTCAAAATTTGCAGCTTCATGAGATACACATGCATGCCAAATATCAAGTTACTATCTTCAATATTGCAAAATTTGACCTTTCACCTTGAAGGATGACCTTGACCTTAACCTTTCACCACTCAAAATGTGCAGCTCCATGAGATACACATGCATGCTAAATATCAAGTTGCTATCTTCAATATTGCAAAAGTCATGGGCAATGTTAAAGTTTTCGTACGGACGGACGGACGGACGGACTGACGGACGGACTGTCGGACGAACGGACAGACTGACTGACGAACAGACAGACGGACAGTTAAAAAACTATATGCCACCCTTCAGGGGCTTTGAAAAGTTATGGCGAATGTTAAAGTTTTCGGACGGACGGACAGATGCCATATATTTGACCTTTAACCTTGAAGGATGACCTTGACCTTTCACCTTTCAAAATGTGCAGCTCCATGAGATACAAATGCATGCCAAATATTCAATATTGAAAAAGTTATGGCCAATGTTAAAGTTTTCGGACACACAGACATACGCCATATATTTGACATTTGACCTTGAAGGATGACCTTGACCTTCACCTTTCACTACTCAAAATGTCCAACTCAATGAGATACACATGCATGCAATATATCAAGTTGCTATCTTCAATATTGAAAAAGTTATGGCCAATGTTAAAGTTTTCGGACGGACAGACGCCATATATTTGACATTTGATCTTAAAGGATGACTTTGACCTTCATCTTTCACCACTCAAAATGTTCAGCTCCATGAGATACACATGCATGCCAAATATCAAGTTGCTATCTTGAATATTGAAAAAGTCATGACCAATGTTAAAGTTTTCGGACGGACGGACAGACGCCATATATTTGACATTTGACCTTGAAGGATGACCTTGACCTTCACCTTTCACCACTCAAAATGAGCAGCTCTATGAGATGCACATGTATGCCAAATATCAAGTTGCTATGTTCAATATTGAACAAGTTATGGCCATTAAAGTTTTCGGACGGACGGACTGACACACTGAAGGACAGTTCAACTGCTATATGCCACCCTACCGGGGGCATAAAAATCGATATTCCACCAAATCCAAAAAATTTCCTCTATTTAATCATGAGTTGGCGATTCATGTTTTTTTATACGATTCCTTACTTATCGCAAAACTTTCTTCCCCGCATACCCCAAAGTACACGTTATGTATATTGACGATAAGATGAAGACATAAACGGGAATAGCCTTATCAATTTTTTTTCTAATTGCAAAGCTCGTGTGTCGCCATCGCACACCAAAAATCACATTGTATTTCTTCTCTAACATATTCGACCATCCAAATTATTATAGGTTTTATTGAACAAAAAACACTCTTTAATAGTCGAAACTTTTGCGGAAACAGCAGGAAAACATATGAGCCTCGTTGTTTGGTTAACCGGGCTAAATGCATTCGCGTAAAGTGACCTCCCTGATAAGCCTGTGCAATCCGCACACTGCACATGTTAATCTGGACGCCACTTAACGCTAATTCATTAAACCAAGTTTTCCCAGAGAGTATCTTATGTACGAACCGCAATCTGTATAACTATGCACGACAGAAACATGAAAACATATCTGTAAAGAGTGGCCTCTCGCTTGCCCTTCAGAAAGATGCGTTTTTTTCATTCAGGTTTTCTTTCGTCCTTTGGCAAAAAGAGCCGCACTTATGCTACATTATTTATTTAGTGTATAATTATGTTGTTTGCATAATACGCGTTAGATAAAGTTATGTATGTGAAACAATATTGAGATGGCGGCAATCTCTGTTGAACACATTCTATAATTTGCAGACCTACAAGTTGCAAAAAATAACTTCACTGTGTTTAACATGTGTTTCTAAGGCATCTCAGCCAATTTATACAGGCTTGTTTAAATATAATAAACGAGAAAAACGTTCTTAACCTTTCCCTTGTCTATTGCAAAAGTTCATTTCATTTTGATGTGAGCTAATTGGTTGTTAAAGAACAATAGAAACTACTTCTAGTGCCAAATTATTTGTACAGATTGCAACAAGGACGTCTTTCTCGCAGTGGTTACCTTCCAACGGCGGTACGATATTTAATGACATATGCTTGGAAGGTGTCAAATATCTGCCCGGAGGTTGCTACTAGGATGATACTTTTTGAAAATGTATGTTCATCGGTTTATATTGAGAATATTTGTTGGCTTCGGAACATTGTGGCCTTTAATTCACTAGTGATCAGATTTTTTTTGTTGTGGTGCATTTTCTATTATCAGAACCACATTTAAAAAGGTTATTTACCGAAACAAACAAATTATCTTTTTATCTAATGTTTTTAAACCGTTCGTTTACTTTAAAAAAAACGTCATTTCGAACTGTTTAAAACAGTGCATTGTCAGTTTTAAATCATATATATTTCCAAATAAACCAAATAAGCGCACAATTAAAGTTATTTTCGTGACGATTATGACAATCGATTAAGTGCGATCATTTGTACACGTATATTCATCGACTGACAGGCGCGTAATCTATGCAGAAAAGTAGTCTGATGACGTGTGATATTCAAATATTATGCAAAAAAATTATATAAACATACATGAAATTAAAAACACATAAAATGCAGTAATAATTAGACGCAGTACAACTTACGGTATTTGCGCATTTTACCATTTATTATTAGTATGAAGTATGCACCACGCAAGCTAAAATAATTTTGTATATAATAAATCAATCTGTTCGCGTTCGTTTGTGTTTAACTGCATATTATATTGATTTTGGCTTAACAACGAAATCATTTGGTACTGCATGACCCTTTTCATCATCATACTATTTCCGCAACTAAATATTTAAAGAAGAACATACCCTCTATGACATAAGGTCCTTAATGAAATCTAAATCTAAATCGTTACATACATGCATGACAACAAACACCTTCACAAGCCAGAACTCATCATAAATGATAGTACATTAAGGTTTGTGTTCAACTTAATCCTCGTTTTCAGGTTAGTGACGAGCGTAATGAATTTCGCAGACAAAAAATACCGTTACCCTTTTGTAAACAGAAGCTGCAACAATTGAAGTCAACATGGTAATTTGTTACTATGGTTTGATTACTCAAGATTTACAGTGCACCATTGGCTTGCAATGCGTTCTCTGAAAGTCCTTATCAGATTTATACAATAACATTATTTCAAGAAGTGCAAACAACTTTTTGTCGCCATGGGAACAGTTGATATAACAAGTTTGTTCTTTTCTGGAATATGTTGCATTGTTAAGTTTATGTTTTGTCCTTTTACAAAATCAGCCTATTAGAACTTAGTAACATTAAACCCAAATCGTCATTTCTCAGTAAGCCTGGTTACTGAAAACTGCTTGCGCAATCTCATTTGTGGTAAATCTAATGCAGCTTGTTTCATAGACCGGGCGGCTTTCTTAGTAGTAGAGAATGAATGGGACTACGAATACGATGATCGCTGGTTCGAATCCCGGCCTGGAAACATTGCTTGTTGTAGTTGTTCATGGAATTTATTATAAATTAAGTATATCCCTTATTCAAGTATGGCGGTTGATAGTATGTTTGTGCACTAAGTAATGGTAATTCAGGAAAATGCGTAGGATAGCTGGCGCTAAATTGGCAATTGTCGGCTAATGTACTACATAAAAGTACACCGGGTGCTATTAAGTATGCTAAAAAGTACCCGGATGGAATGGCCGGATACCTTTAAGCGTATTTTTCGTTCCTGGGTTTAATTGTGTTATACCTAAGAATAAAGAGTACACGGAGTATTTTTAAGTAGTACGTGAGCCGAAAACGACCCATGAAGGCAACTACTATTGGTCATTGTCAACTCTGGTACTACATATGAGTACCACGGGTAATCTTGAGTATTCTACAAAATCAACAGGGTACACAAATATACAAGGAGCTCTCGTTACAATTCATTTAAAACACGGGTTCATTGTTTAAATGCAGACCTTCTCTTTTTATCAATATGTATTTTTTCCGTGGGTCCAGGACCAAACCTTTACTTTTCCTTTCCTTTTCCTTCATTTGAAAAATCCCATCTGTAAGAAAAGGAAACGGTTGTTTAATACCAGTGAAACAATATATGGAATATAGAACATTCCATATAAGCTTTACATACCAGTGCAGCTCGAACATAATCCACGAGCATTGGTGAGTAGTTCAAACTTTCTTTTTGACCAAATTCACGAATTTCTATTCAAATTAATCACATTAACAAAATAAAATCAGTGAATGAAATGCATCAAATAAGATCATTTAGTTTATGCTTTCCGGTGGTTTATAGAGATATATCAAACTGATATTTCACTGTTTCAAACAGTGAAAAATAACAGTGAAAAATATCGATATTTTTCACTGTTTGACTGTGAAATGACGCCATAAATCCAGCTAAATTATCCAGTTAAACTCTTATATAATGTAAATAAACGGTGAAAAAAAAGCATAAAATAAAAAGAAAATGTGTTTGATTCGATGGAATATCGATTTTATTTCACTCGTGATCATAAAAAATACATATTTTATATGATCACTCGTAAAATAATATCGATATTCCATCCAATCCAACAAATATCCTCTATGTAGATATTAACTCATAAAATGCGCCAGTTTGTTTCCCTCATACTACGAAAATTTACTTTCAATTTATCCATATGAAAATAAGCTACTAAATAAGTGTAGCCTTGACATGTTGTAAATTAACAGTTAAACGAACGTTTAAATCCATCAAGGCATGTTAAGAAAACTATTTGCACTGATTAGACTTATGTCAAAACGTACGCGACTCAAATGTGATTATATATTTAAAAACTTACAAATATAAGTCATGGAAACATTAAACATAGAAGATGTTACATAACATATGTTACTTTAAAATAGCTTATAATTTGCATTTGCGCCACCTCCTGTTCTTAGAGCCACCCCCTTGGAATAAGGTCCATCTTTTTTTGGAAAAATGAACAATCCTCACATAGATCGGCAAGAAGCCAATGTTTTGTTCATGCAGCAACTTGTGAATGCTTAAAGCAATCGTTTGATGTAAATCACGATTTAAAAGTGTGGAGTTTTGCTCATCAAACACGTAAAAGACATTGATTTGCTTTAAAACAAACAACATGCCACAACTTATAAAGGTCCTCACGTTTCCTAATGGGTTGTGATTGTATGTTTCTGTACATAAGGGGACGAATTAATCTCCGCTGAATCGCACTACATCGACCGATTTAAAAACATTGAAATATATTGAACAACAACAACAAATAAAACCTACTCATCCTGTAGAATTATCCGGGAATTTTCAAAACATACAGTCCTTTGCGCCACCTCGGAAGTAGAATTCGCTCGTCTATTGATGCCGCTCAAAAAGGGATGGCGCCCGTGATTAACGGTCGTGAATATACCGATAGATAAATGCAAATGTGACATTGAAATTATTTTCTTAGAGCCAAAACACAAGATTGAAATATGTTAACCAATAAGTTAGTTGATGTTTATGATTCATTAAACACTCACTTTAAACGATTAAGTTCAGGCGTTGCAGAATGCCTTTTTCTATTAAAATTGATAAAAATTCAAACGCCATAACAAGCCAGGCTGATTAAATTATACTCTTACACACACACAAACACATCAATTGTTGTATAGTGTTTATCATTTACGTCTTCTTGTTTAAGTGTTTGAGTGATTTTATTTACTTGTGCGTGAAATAGAAAATAGATTCATTATATTTGCCTTAAATTGTTATATGTTACATAAAACAAGTTCATGGAATCATGTTCAATCAAGATTCTTAGTGAGTGTAAATATTTTTTTTTGATCTGCATACAACATAATGATACCCAGTGTTTGTCTTAGCATCGAATCTCTTTGCTATGTGCATGTACTGATAGACGGAAGCAATCAGCCAGTTGACGTGTAAGTTTCGTTTTTCCGTTACTACAACACATGACTGCATTTCTACAAAATAAAGACTATAGTCTAATATGTAAATTACTTTATATACAATATGCTCTCAATCTATGATTCATACGTTTTCTGAATGTCCTTTTCTTTTAACTCTTCCTTATGAAAATGAATTGCATACTTAGTTACTTAAATATGGATAGTTCGGTCTTACTTGGCCAGCATATGGGAAAACACTTTTTGGAATTTGTTCTTGGCATTTTAAACCATTTATTGTATGGATTATTGAACACTGTTGTATTGTTAATCAATTGTGTTTAATAAGTTATACGTCTATGTCGAAAGTTAACACATTCAGTTTTCCAACGCCTTTCTTCTGTGTATATTGATCTGTAATGGTACTTATATTTCCACTGATCGCCCTTTGCGGATTGAACATAGCACATGGTCCCTGCAGTTGAATCAATTAACAGAAGCAATATCACGAAACTGATACCTAAACCAAAGAGTATGAATGATGCTATTGTTTAAATGTTTAGTTATTGTTGTAGGATCCACAACCTTCGACATAGAAATGATTCTTTCAGCAAATCATCACACTCATTACACAGAACCTTTGTCTCGCACGGCGGAGGCCGTAACAAATGATAGATAAACCTACTCTTTGCTTCTAATTTCTTGATTAAACGTCGTTTTCTCCAAACTAATGCATTTGCACTTGGTTAATTGTAACTTGAGTAAATAAGATTTGTTTTGGAGAATAACACAAACATCGCTTAAAGATTTTTTTAACTCTGCGCTCTTTCTGATGGGCATAAAATAAACGATATACACTTGATTATTTTATTTGTTTATTGCATTATGTACCTGTGCAACTGTAGCTGTGTATAATACAGGGCCAATATGTTGCATTTTTATATTGTAGGAAGGTGAAGAGAACCATATAACATATATGAGACCCAAATTAGTTCCTTAGAATGGGTACACCAGTTGCTCAATAAACAAAACTCATGGTTTAGTCTTGATTTTGTAAGTTAACGTAGTTTAAATAGTTTGATCTCACATTGATAAATTTACTACAAGATGGACAAATCGCTATATATTTAATAAATTGTTTATGTGTTGTTTTTAAAAAGCCTTCTATTCAGTGTGTATGTTTGCATTTTAATCTTTCTCTATACACATTACTATTACACTACTTTGTGATGGATTACAAATCATTGTTGTTATTTACTGTGCATTTATGTTTTATAAAATATATTTAAACATTATTCAACTGAATGTATCATGAACATTTGTTTATCATATTCGATCATATTTCGTTGTCTAGATGTTTTACACACGTTGATTTATTATAATGACTATTTTGAACTTGTTTGAATGTTTGTACACAACATATTATACTTTTAAACTGTATTACTATTGCTATCTCTTGTATGCGATGGTTTAGAACTAACATAATAAAACTACATAAGTTTTGATCACAGTTCGCGTGATCAAAGGGTTATTACCTGTAGCTACCGCCGCGAGGTTATTATCTTACATTTATTTAAGTTCGTTTATACGTATACGAAATATTTTTTCTCCCGAATGTAATACAGATTTAAAACATTAACGATGCCAACCTGTTACACTTTTGATTATATGATACTCATGTTGAGTACAAAAACATTTGTATTATATGTTACACATCTATCTTGTTAAAATGCCTAAAGTTTAAGACGTTGATTTTTGTTCACAACATCTTAAACGGCAAATCACTTAATTATACAACTAGATAAATAAAGATAACATACTGTTAACCATTGAATAAAAGACGTATTTTTTCTGATGTTTGATTATTATTTAAGACCATGTCATTTACGAAGTTTCCCCAGTTCTTAGCCTTGAGCTGCTAAGTGTTTATGTTGAAACAATGCAACAATAGTACTGGAACGTTTGAAAATCAATTAAGCTTTGTTTGATGTAAACTTACAAAGAAAGCAAATATCATTTAGATCGGGTTTGTTTGGGTTAGTTTTACTAGAAATGCATGCATATTAACAACACAACTGAATATGTTTTGAAGACTCAGTGGTAATACAATAATATAACAGTTCAAACTACGCCTGACGTGTGTGTTCATAGCATATTGACGACTTTTGTGCAAGCGCATCAAGCCCCGAAACTGCTTTTAAAAGGGACTGTCCAAAGTATGTTCGCGTATTGCGATACATTTGTGGAAAAGTTATTGACCTTGAATTATCATTTAATAAATTTCATCGTATTTAACCGAGATTTCAACATGGTACAGCTGATCCAAGAATATTGTCTTTTGACAAATGCTTGGTCTTTCTGAACCTTCACCGTAAGAGAAAAGTAGCCATTATTGAATCACTATAATGGTAAATGCATGTGTGGATTTATTAATATTATCGAACGACAATCTCATGTACATGATTTTCTGTTTATTAGGACTTTGTTTCTAATAGCTAGTAACAGTTATCAAAATATTTTAGATACATCGGCAAATCGTAACATTTTTTTTAAAGGATTGTATCTACTCGAAGGAATGTAGACATTCCCATAACGAGAACTATTATAAAGAGTGTATATTTTGGTTAAGTAATTTTATATCTATTTGATTGCTCATATAAAAAAAGTAAGGTCAGATGTTGGTTGCTCCATAGTTTAACATTTATTATTATGTAACAGTCACTTTCCGTACACTCCTTGCTATTCTTTGACCCATTACCTAAAACCAAAGTTGGAAAACGTGTTAGTTCTATGCGGACAGCGTTATATTCATGATTTTCTTAATAGAGCAATAAATCATTAGTCAACATAAATAAATATAATGATATTTCCAATTATCTAATTACATGAGGTTTCAATGTTTTGCGGATGTTGATGATTCCGACATGTTACATATGATTGGAAAAAAGAAGAAAACACGAGCTGTAAAATATAAGTTAACAAGTGACAAAATATATCATTTTCAAATTAAACATTCTCGAGTTCGAATAATGAAAAATAACAAAATAACCTGATTCAGTAACCTTTTTAAAGAATAACGTTATATATTAGAATACTTGTGTATACATATGTTTAAAAAAATAATGCGCATATATTGCATAAAAGGTCTTTGAATAAAAAATGTATTACATAAAAGTATATGTATTTGGTGTAAAAGTATACCACAAGAAACTTAAGCTCGGTGAGAAAGTGTGATGACTTTCACAGACAAGTAACCTGGTTACGTCGTCATTAAGGCTGCATTACTTGTGTTTGTGTAGTGCTGGATAGCACAGATATAAATGTTGGCCATTATGGTATGAAGGTCCAATCTGCTTCAGTAGTGCTGGATAGCACAGATATAAATGTTGGCCATTATGGTATGAAGGTCCAATCTGCTTCAGTAGTGCTGGATAGCACAGATATAAATGTTGGCCATTATGGTATGAAGGTCCAATCTGCTTCAGTAGTGCTGGATAGCACATAGATAATGTTGGCTATTATGGTATGAAGGTCCAATCTGCTTCAGTAGTGCTGGATAGCACATAGATAATGTTGGCTATTATGGTATGAAGGTCCAATCTGCTTCAGTAGTGCTGGATAGCACAGATATAAATGTTGGCCATTATGGTATGAAGGTCCAATCTGCTTTAGTAGTGCTGGATAGCACATAGATAATGTTGGCTATTATGGTATGAAGGTCCAATCTGCTTCAGTAGTGCTGGATAGCACAGATATAAATGTTGGCCATTATGGTATGAAGGTCCAATCTGCTTCAGTAGTGCTGGATAGCACAGATATAAATGTTGGCCATTATGGTATGAAGGTCCAATCTGCTTCAGTAGTGCTGGATAGCACAGATATAAATGTTGGCCATTATGGTATGAAGGTCCAATCTGCTTCAGTAGTGCTGGATAGCACATAGATAATGTTGGCTATTATGGTATGAAGGTCCAATCTGCTTCAGTAGTGCTGGATAGCACATAGATAATGTTGGCTATTATGGTATGAAGGTCCAATCTGCTTCAGTAGTGCTGGATAGCACAGATATAAATGTTGGCCATTATGGTATGAAGGTCCAATCTGCTTCAGTAGTGCTGGATAGCACAGATATAAATGTTGGCCATTATGGTATGAAGGTCCAATCTGCTTCAGTAGTGCTGGATAGCACAGATATAAATGTTGGCCATTATGGTATGAAGGTCCAATCTGCTTCAGTAGTGCTGGATAGCACATAGATAATGTTGGCTATTATGGTATGAAGGTCCAATCTGCTTCAGTAGTGCTGGATAGCACATAGATAATGTTGGCTATTATGGTATGAAGGTCCAATCTGCTTCAGTAGTGCTGGATAGCACAGATATAAATGTTGGCCATTATGGTATGAAGGTCCAATCTGCTTTAGTAGTGCTGGATAGCACATAGATAATGTTGGCTATTATGGTATGAAGGTCCAATCTGCTTCAGTAGTGCTGGATAGCACAGATATAAATGTTGGCCATTATGGTATGAAGGTCCAATCTGCTTCAGTAGTGCTGGATAGCACAGATATAAATGTTGGCCATTATGGTATGAAGGTCCAATCTTCTTCAGTAGTGCTGGATAGCACAGATATAAATGTTGGCCATTATGGTATGAAGGTCCAATCTGCTTCAGTAGTGCTGGATAGCACATAGATAATGTTGGCTATTATGGTATGAAGGTCCAATCTGCTTCAGTAGTGCTGGATAGCACATAGATAATGTTGGCTATTATGGTATGAAGGTCCAATCTGCTTCAGTAGTGCTGGATAGCACAGATATAAATGTTGGCCATTATGGTATGAAGGTCCAATCTGCTTCAGTAGTGCTGGATAGCACAGATATAAATGTTGGCCATTATGGTATGAAGGTCCAATCTGCTTCAGTAGTGCTGGATAGCACAGATATAAATGTTGGCCATTATGGTATGAAGGTCCAATCTGCTTCAGTAGTGCTGGATAGCACATAGATAATGTTGGCTATTATGGTATGAAGGTCCAATCTGCTTCAGTAGTGCTGGATAGCACATAGATAATGTTGGCTATTATGGTATGAAGGTCCAATCTGCTTCAGTAGTGCTGGATAGCACAGATATAAATGTTGGCCATTATGGTATGAAGGTCCAATCTGCTTCAGTAGTGCTGGATAGCACATAGATAATGTTGGCCATTATGGTATGAAGGTCCAATCTGCTTCAGTAGTGCTGGATAGCACATAGATAATGTTGGCCATTATGGTATGAAGGTCCAATCTGCTTCCGCTTCATATTATAGATAGGGTCTTGTAAAACTAAGATGCTGTTTTATTGTTTCGTTGGATTATTCTCTCGAAACATCCCATTACGTTTCTCTCTTACAACACTCGCAGTATGCTTGATATACCATAGTGATTGAGGTTTTGCAGCCTGTTGCGAAAATGTCTGGGTCTACGTGAATTATACCGTATCAGATTTATTTCCAAGCAAACACACTATGTATTGCCACTGATGAAAAAAGGTTATCGTAATTCTTTTCGATTGTCCCCGACCATCCGAGTAACACGTATAATGGAGTTATTAAAAGCCAACTTAAATAGCATATAATGGAACGGATTGAAATGTGACAATGCTGTTTTAAACTTCTTTAGCAAGATAGAATACTCAATAAACAGATCCTTTATATAGGGAAAGTTGCAACTTTAAACAAATTATAATGGATGCGTGGCTTAACGATAAATGCAAAAAAAGCTGAATCATCCTGACTTGTGGAAATATTCTTTTGCAACATCATGCACAAGTACAATACAATTCTACTTTATTATTTACGTATTGGCCGACTTTCCATGATTTATATACAGTTCAACAAAGACACATCACAGCATTTAAGGATGTGCCATTGTAAACAATTGTAGAGCTTACTCAGAATGGGCTACATGCAGTATGCAATTAAGCCCCACTCCCCAAACATTAGTTTATACAATACATCTATGTATTTACGTTAGCGTGTTAATGTGTGACTTATAAAAATTAAAGGTATCGTTACTTCGTGGCCATTTGTATTGTCTTTACTATTTTTATCTAAATATTTAAAGCAAGTCTGTGAAACCCAGATCTACAGATGTCTATTACAATAGTTGCATTAACTATGGCAGCAAAAGTTATTCTAGTCACAACGCGTACTGAATGCTAGAGAAAAAAGATATTGGAAGTATTTAGCATTGCAACATAAGTAAATATCTATTTAGTCTACATGCAATCAGTATCCCATGAGAAACTACATATTCGGAGTTTCATTAACAAGTTAGCTTGTAATGCCATCACAGAAAATGCATGACTTGCATTAAGCGCTCAAGTTAAAACTCGCACTGAATGCTAAAAAATTACGATATTACAAGCATGTATTGTGACAACAACGAAACTTCAATGAGATATTGGTGACAAGATTTTGAATTCTGCAGACAAGATTTCTGGGTATCTTACAGACACTCCAATATAAATCATACTCAGGTTACCATAGAGTTCAAAACATTGTCTTCATTCCCGGGGACGGCATGTAGTTTCCCATCCACTCTACGAACGCAACGATTATTACAATCTCTTTACGTTATAAATGACCAAGCGGAAACTGTTAAAACGGTATCACTTTGTAATTGTAAATGTAAACAAAATATAAACAAAGTTTAACGTGTTTTTACCTGCGAAAATTCTTAGTAATGCATTTGGTCCTTTGTTAGTGACAAAGAAACACTTGTCAAACAGTGAGACACAAAAACAAAGTACTAGACAAAATGCACAAATGCACAACTAACACACACGAAAATATTCAAACTGGGGTCACAGCGTTAGACCGATATATGCTAAGCATTGCATTAAGAATGTATTTGGTAATAAAGTGCTCGTATGTATATCTATGTATCTATATGCTGCATGCTTTTTCTTAGATATATCGGAGAATCTCTAGATTTAATGTATTCTGAACATTTGCTTATCAGCTTTGATCATAATTCCATGTCTAAACATTTTACATCCATGATGATTTACAAAAACAAAAGCATTTTGAATTAGTTTGATATCAGTGTATTAGTGTATTACTAAGATATATGTGCATGTATGCTCAAATTACATTTATAATATCACAAACATAAAATGGTAAACAACACCGATCTCTTGTGTCTTATTCAAATTATTTGATTTATTTTAAATACATTTTTCCTAAACAGTTTTTATTATCATGAAATCGTTGACGTATCAAACATGATGCATTTGTTGATAAACATGGCATGCAACGCAAATCTATTTGGAATATCTCAATCAACAGAGCTTATGATCACTATATTTTCACATTATGTAAACGGCACCAACGACTATTATGATTATTTATCAAATAACACGAGTATATGACCAATATTCAACTCATAAACATTGAGTACATTAAACTGTAAAATATTGTTCTGTGGATGCATAAGTATTATATCAAAACATTTTCTAAAGAATATAATAATTCTCTCCACCGCTAGCCTATAATAGTATTGTTAAATGTTAAGATAAAGCTGAAACACTGGTATGTATATATGTAATTATTTAATTTTACACATATGACCAATGTTCAATACGAAACAGACATTGATTGATGCTGTATCTGGTAGCAATACCTATTCTAACAAACAGTACTTATAATAAGCATGGTTTGATATGAAACAGAACCCTAGTCATTAAACGCGCTAGAAATTAGGTCATTTCAGTTCAAATGTGTTTTATTCTCGATTATTTGTTACATTTACCCTTTTACATAAAACACTAATCTTATCATTTATAATATAAACACCACAAGTATCTTGTCATGCATTATCACTTAGTTGTTCAGAAAGTAATATATAAGCTGTAATTGTCTGTGATATTTCAAGAGCAATAGTGATAACTCATTTAGACATTCGGTATACATGTACGTGCAATCAAGATCTATGGAAAGTTTATGAACTGTAATATGGAAGGCTTTGTAGAAGTGATAGATATACAACAATCTTATAAATGGCATATTTACATGATGTTTTCCACGTCAAAGTATGAAGACACACCCATAACGAGCACTTGAACAAAGTGCTAATATATTTATGGTTTATGTCTCGCATAAATACTGATTAACATGCGCAAGCATCACACATGTGCAAACCTACGTTGAAACATTTGTTCGATAAAAAAGTAGAGTTCCAAGTCGCAGCGTCGAGTTCTGTACTGTGATAACAACAGTGTATGAATATCACCGACGTTTCAGAGATTTGGTGTGGATAAACATAGGATGATTGAAAGATCATGCTGGCGACCATGCAGGGCCCAAATAAATAAACGTTGGTGTATAAACTCTGCTTTCGCCAGCGGATTTAATGCGTTATTTTACACAGTCCGAGGACCACTCTGATGTAGAAAAGCAAGACAGCGAATAAACAAAGAGGGTTAATGCGATTTGATATATGAGTATTATATATGAGTATTCATTAATTGTAATTAGGATGTAATTAACATTTTCATAGGCGTAACACATCTCGTTATGTAACATTCGATTTCAGAAAAATCGGCGCTTTGTGTTGGGTGATTATCTAAGCTTATAGGGGGTAACACGTTATTTATACTGTGCAAAAAATAAGTATGTTGTTTTCTTTAAAGAGAGTATACACGATTTCATTTGTATATGTGTTCAATTGTGATATATTGATACAAATATGTTATAATAACACAAAATAGGCAAGAACAATTATACATTGAAGACGAATTTGATAAAATGCAGCAAAGACAAATTAGCGCCCCGAGCCGATCGTGACGCAGATATTTCGTATATATTTTCCTACAATAACCGAAGCATTCATCTTTTTATTAGAATCGGAGTTAGTGTTCGTGTGTCGTATGAATAGATATCGTTGCAAGAAATTAAAATAATCCGTAAAACTAAATTTAGATTCACATCGTACATGCATGATGTACATGCTGGCGAATTCGACCGTTAAGACATTTTCGATTTCAGAATTAAATATATGGCTTATTTCGCATTTTTCGACACATGTTCTTCTTAACTTTTATTTTAATTTATATTGAAATATATGTATAATAAGTTTTTAACACGTTTTATATAAATTTATAAATATTTGACAAAATCGTGCATACTCGCTTTAAAACAGTAATAAAAATTCGTGGTAATGTTAAAGGTGGAATTACATTCATTATTCACTTTCAAGACTACGGCTGGTATAAGTAGCTAACTTTTTACATTAAAATTATATTGTTAAAACTTTAAACTTCACATCGACAACAGTGTCGACCATTTGGCGTAAATAAGGATTGAGTGGCAATGTACAGTTATCCTCGGCTACCGTTGAACGACCATGTCTGCAAATTTTCAACCTGTGTGACAACGGGCCTGTCAACGACCATTGTACGCATGGAACGAATAAAACACTGATATCAAACTTAATCGTCGAATGTTAATAATGTAGTCTCCCCATCCTTGCAGTTCAGTAGAAAACGTTAATTTAATACATAGAACGTAGAACATATCATTAAATTACAAAATGTACATAAATAGAAAACTAGGTTGGTTGTTGAATACAGAAATGTATTTAGCACACAGTAAAATGTCACTGGTAAAAAGGATTTTGGAACGTTAAAACTTGCTATTGCAAAGGTGTAAGTGGTGGGTACAACTTAGTTTGTCGTTGTAACATCATATCTTACGTCTGTGAAAGACTGAGTAACTCACGGAAACAACTGGTTTGAAGCATGGTTACGACATAATTTACCAATAATTCTACACAACGATTGGTTTAATGCATGTGCGTAAAGCAGTCCGCATAGGCTTATTAGGGACGACATTTTTCGCTGTTATGATATTTTCTGTTTAAAGAAAGTATTGTCGCAAAATTAGAACTTCGACGGTAGTAATCAAAGTTAAACCTTGCACAAATTATCTTAACTAAATTTTAATTTAGTCAAGAACCTGTGGTCTTATTTACGGATGCTGCCACCACTCCATTTGGACACATTTCCATGTAACTTGTACACTAGCCGTGCTAGTAGAAATTAAATAAGCCATTTGTTTCTGCAACAACAGTTTATTTACATTATATACACACATTATTTCAGCATTTCCAACAAAAGTCAAACATTAGACATTTAAAATATATACACCACGTCAGAAATATGTTAAGTTTAGATACATTCTCAAAGCTCCAAAAACAACAAAAACATCCCTTCCAAAATCCCCTCTTCAATATAACTTCAGGTTTATATACTTAACCCCCTACCCGAACTCTCAGGTTAACCTGAATCCTCGGTTAACCTGAATCCTCGGTTAACCTGAATCCTCGGTTACCCTGAATCCTAGGTTACCCTGATGAACAGCTCTGTAACAATGACCATTCAATACCGAAGTGTCAGATACCCATTGATAAACAATTATCCAGAACTGATCTGATAATGAGTGTTGTAGGTGTATCTGAGTTTACATAATATATTGTAATCTACCTGAAGTTCTATCACCTTAGATACATGCACATGTTTTATGTAGTACATATTGATACCAGTATTAATGAATAATACCTCAAAAAGTGAAAATAATCATTATTGCTATTAAAACATTTTAGATGCAAAATAGCAAAAGAATCACTAAAAAATAAATAAAGAAGTAAATGTCTGATTTTTAAACATGCAACACTACTCCCCCCTCAGCTTGACAACCCCTGGTGTCAAATAAGCGAAAAAAAAAAAATTTAATCCAAAAAAAATCGACATTCCCCTTTAACTTAAAGAGGGAAAAAAACAATACAATAATGAATACAGCCCTAATATATATAAGTTATACTGAATTATTTTTTTATTTTTCAAAAATTGAAAAATGAATACATGAGATTATATATACAAAGTACATTTTATACTATCATCATTTTGGAAACGGTTCTAAAACATTAGAATTCATTCATTTACAAATTAATGCAAATAACAGTAGTGTGCTTAATGTCTCTTTCCACATACAACATATGAAAAGTTCGATAATACTTTAAAAGATTATTCTAGTTAGAATTATTTCAATGAAAATCACATATTATCATTTTTGGTGAATGAATCACTGAAAAGCTTTTTTTATTTTAATGAAATTAAATCCAGTCACAAAAGTAAATCCAATTCGCAGGGAATATTTAGTCCAGTCACACCAAATAAAAAAAATGATGTAAATTATTTACAAATAAAACACAAACACACGAAAAGAATCCATATTAAACAAAATTAAATTGTTCATCTGTGCTAGTCGTTTCGCCTCACACGTTTCGCCTCACACGGACATCACGGTGGGAATTCATCAATCATGCCTACCCACTCATGGTCAACAATGTCGCCTGACCATGGTGGACCCTCCGGGGCGACTTACCCGCGACTGCCTTGTCTGGAGCGGCAGGAGGGTCGCCCCCGGAGGGTCCACCATGGTCAGGCCACATTGTTGACCATGAGTGGGTAGGCATGATGGATGAATTCCCGCCGTGATGTCCGTGTGAGGCGAAACGACTTGCCAATGATGAACAATTGAATTTTGTTTAATATGGATTCTTTCCGTGTGTGTGTGTGTTTTATTTGTAAATAATGTACATCTTTTTTTTTATTTGTGTGTGACTGGACTAAATATTCCCTGCGTATTGGATTTACTTTTGTGACTGGATTTAATTTCATTAAAAAAATGCTTTTCAATGATTCATTCACCAAATATGATAATATGTGATTTTCATTGGAATAATTCTAACTAGAATAATCTTTTTAAGTATTATTGAACTTTTAATATGTTGTATGTGGAAAGAGACAATAAGCACACTACTGTTATTTGCATTAATTTGTAAATCAATGAATTCTAATGTTTTAGAACAGTTTCCAAAAATGATGATAGTATAAATATGTACTTTGTATCGTCCCTTCCGGTGTTCAATTTTAAAATTGAATTGTGCCATAATCTCCATCCATCTCGCCATTTTATCTGTGGGAGATTTGAATGACATAATCCATCGTAACGAAGAATAATCTGTCCTCACTAAGAACTCGCGTCCCAGTAAGTAAGTCTATATTTGTGCATGAAGGTAACCATTCAAAGCAATTCTCGACGAGCAACACAATATGATCTCTGCGCTTTTGTAAGAGATTTGCTGGCGAAGAATACAGGTTTCTCTATTTCACATCCTGCTTTGTCACAATACTGCATCTGGGACAAGCAACCACCAACCCAAGTATCACTCACATCAACATCCAAAATAAACATTCCTTCATCCTTTGGATAAACTAAGATGTCTCCACTTACAAAAGCAGACTTTAAATCTTCAAATGACGCCTGTTGCTCCGCATCCCAATGAAATTTCTGACCGGCCCTCATCAGTTCATTCAATTGTGCAGCTCTAGTAGAAAATGACCTGATAAATCTTCTATAATACGAACAAAATTGAACGAAACTTCTAACTTCAGTTAAGTTCTTTGGCGCCGGCCAATTTTTAATTCATTCAATTTTATCATCATTTGGTTTAACTCCTTCCTTGCAAACTGTAAATCCAAGAAATTTAACAGAGGTTTGAAACAGTTCACATTTCTCAGGTTTCAGTTTTAATCCAGCGTTCATTAAACGTTGAAACATTTCACGCAAACGTTGTAACTGTTCTGTGAAATCTTTTCCAAAAGTAATAAGGTCATCTAAATATATTAATAAAGACTTCCATTGAATGCCACGAAATATTAATTCCATACAACGCTGAAATGCCGCAGGCGAATTTGACAGTCCCATAGGTAATGTCTCATATTCGTAAAGTCCATTTCTACTAGTACAGAACGCTGTCTTGGCTCTGTCTTTTTCCTCTACCTCTATTTGCCAAAATCCTGAAGCAAGATCACAAGTACTAAAATAGACAGCTCCATCCAAACTGTCCAAACACTTGTCAATTTTGGGTAGCGGGTATGAATCTTTGACTGTAATGTTATTTAAAAGTCTATAGTCAATACAAGCACGAGTACCGCCTCCCCGCTTTTTGACAAAACACATTGAAAAGACCAAGGGCTATTACTCTCCCGTATAACTCCTGCTTCAAGTTGTTGCTGAATAATCTTTTCTTCCTCGCCTTCAAATGCCTTGGGTACCCGCCGTGGGGGTACTTTTATTGGTCTATGATTTCCAACATTTATGGTATGTTTTACAACACTGGTACGCCCTAAATCACTAGGACCAATTGAAAATATAGGTTTAAATTCATCCAATAGATTCACAGGTAAAATCCTTTGATTATCAGAAAGTTCTGCGCTTTTACGTTTGTACAAATCTTGTAAAGGTTTGCACCACTTGGAAAGAATTTTCTCTATGTCAGAACTATCACTGCACGCTTGGTTTAATCCATGTGAAACATTTTCACTTTGAAGTCGAGAGCTTTCTAAACCACTTTCTTGTAAATCCTCCGCATAACCAAGAGAAGAACCTTCTTTAATGGTGACACTTTCTGGCGATGCATTTATTATCCTAATCGGTATTGGACCACCATTGTTCACTTTTTCGGCATTGAAGACATTATTTCCAATTAAAAGTCCCTCACTAATGCCTTTATTTGCTAGTGAATTTTTAACAAATTGACCGAATTTTGTATCAAATACACTACCATTTGATTTAATTCCGGGAATTAAACACTGTGATTCTGCTGATAAAACAATATTTTTGTTACAGGTTACCCTGACTGCTCTAAGAGGTACATTTTCAATAACAGTGTCATATTTCTTACCATTTAATTTCAGGCCAATCTTGTTTAAGTTATAATTGAAATTATGTAAGAAATCTAGTCCCAGTAGTCCATCATCTCCAATATTTGCTACAAAAACGTCCCACTGAAACACGTCTTTACCTATATGAATTTCAACACTAGCAACACCATCTATACTTAAAAGTCCATTATCCGCAACTTCAAGCCTTATGGATGAATCCACGGGTTGTAATTCCGGCCTTAAATTATCAGCAATTTTATTGAAAAGTGCTGTAGAATTATTGTTGCACAGGCACCTGTGTCAATTACAAAATAACAAGTAATATCACTGAGTAATGTTTTCAGCAAAACTGATGTTCGAAATTAATCCCTCTGCATTTCACAATTTTATAACGTTGTCGTTCGCTAGGTTGGACCAATACAGGGCCGTTTGTACCAGTCCTTCCTAGTTTAACTTATTGCTTCCCAGGTTTCCGCCATTATTCCGTTTGCAATCGCGTGAAATATGGCCATTTAAGCCACAGTTATAACACACAATATCTTGCGGGGTTCTAGCAAACTCCTTGCGAGGTTGTTGAGAAGTAGCCCTCTTATTGGGTTGTTGGTAGGACTGCCGGTTAACAATCTTAAAACTTTTCATCTGATTTGCAAAAATATCAATTTTCTTGCCAATTGAAGACTTGATGTCTTTGCCGAAAGCCTGAAGTCTCTCCTCTGTAACATATTCAGCAGAAGCTGGCTTGCTCGATTGCTGCACCTCTCGTACTCGTGCGCTGTCTTTCACTTCATCTTTAAGACTATTGTAGGTCTCAAGAATAGTCCTAGCCTCCTCAATGGTCTTTGGATCCTTCATGCCAATATTCAGGGCAGCCTGTTAATCCTGTAAAGCCTTAATGAAATAACGAATGTTGATTGTCTCCCTTGTTATTCCATCCGCAGTGGGGTATCCTTTTATCACCAGTCTCCTCATATCAGAGATATATTCCGTTAACTTTTCCTTCGATTGTAGCTTACGACTTTCCAACTGAGCCAGATAAGAGGAACTGTTACGATGTTCCTTATATCTCGTCTCGAGAGCCAACATCAATTTACTATATGATGCTGTGGTTTCTGATGTCGTCTGGTTGAAGGCAAACTCAGCAGCCTCTCCTCTGAGACTACTTTGAAGACGGAATAAACATTCATCTTCATTCCAACCGCAAGATTCTTGTAAAGCTCTAAAAGGCTTCACAAAACTTTCCCAGGAAGTCTTCCCATCAAATAAGACTTGTCTTGGCATGGGTATTTCATGCCCCTACCTCCGTGGAACTCCCCTGTTTTCCGAAACTTCTGCCCTAAACAATTCATTTGCCTTTGACAGAATTCTTATCTCATCATCTTTTTCTGCGCTTACTCTATTAATTTCATCTTGATATTTATTTATCACAGAGTTTCTTTCGCGAATGGAATCTTGTAAGTTTCTTTCTCTGGTTTCTTCCGAGATCACCAGTTTCTTTTTTAAGTCAGCAATTTCTTGCCGAAACATTTCTTCTTCACTATTATCATCGGACATGTTGATTATTTATTATTGATATCGTACTGATATTATACTATCACTATGACACTAGTTTACACCAAATGTAAGAGATAATCCAGTTATTTATGGTGAAGCAAACGCTATAATCCCTAGATCCACTTTACTGAATTGTACACTGCTTTCAAATGAGCCATCCGATCCTGGCTTCCAATAGGTGTAAAAAAATAATAATACACAAACTCATTAAATACAATATCTGAATAACTTGGTATTGATTTGCACCTTTTAACATAAATTTTATTTTGTGGCGAATGTCTTTTGTATGTTTCTGCAAAACATGTAACTTTTTTTTTGGATGAGGACACCTCTTGTAAATTTCAGAAAAAGTCACTTTCACTTTGTTATTTTCCATTGATAATTATCAAAATTTAATCAGATTTTGATTGTCCTTCACCACCTTTGGGTGCTACTTTCGTGAGAGCATCTTTAAGTTGACTAATTTCCCTTTTTAAGCCTGTAATATTATCATTTTTCTGCATAATAATGGCACGTACAACATTTGTAAATTCATCCAATTCTTCCCGAAGATGATCGCACATTGAAATTCAAGGCCAATCTGATGTAACGAAGCTTCTCGTTCAGTAAGTTGCTCCATCAATTTTCTGAATTTTAACACAAACGCACGTGTTATATATATATAAGTCCATATCCCACCGCTTGGCACCAGTGTCGCAAAATTTAGACTTCAACGGTAGCAATCATGTTAAACCTTGCACAAATTATCTTAACTAAATTTTAATTTAGTCAAGAACCTGTGGTCTTATTTACGGATAAGTCCATTTGGACAAATTTCCATGTAACTTGTACACTAGCCGAGCTAGTGGAAATTAAATAAGTCATTTGTTTCTACAACTACAGTTTATTTACATTATATACACACATTATTTCAGCATTTCCAACAAACGTCAAATATTAGACATTTAAAATATATACACCACGTCAGAAATATGTTAAGTTTAGATACATTATCAAAGCTCCAAAAACAACAAAAACATCCCTTCCAAAATCCCCTCTTCAATATAACTTCAGGTTTATATACTTTACCCCCTACCCGAACTCTCAGGTTAACCAGAATCCTCGGTTAACCTGAATCCTCGGTTACCCTGAATCCTCGGTTACCCTGGTGAACAGTTCTGTAACAATGACCATTCAATACCGAAGTGTCAGATACCCATTGATAAACAATTATCCAGAACTGATCTGATAATGAGTGTTGTAGGTGTACCTGAGTTTACATAATATATTGTAATATACCTGAAGAACTATCACCTTAGATACATGCACATGTTTTATGCAGTAAATATTGATACCAGTATTAATGAATAATACCTCAAAAAGTGAAAATAATCATTATTGCTATAAAAACATTTTAGATGCAAAATAGTAAAAGAATCACTAATAAAGAAGCAAATGTATGATTTTCAAAAACTGCAACACTATATTCTAAGAAAAAATCAAGTTGAGGTGGAAAGTGTCGTCCCTGATAAGCCTGTGCGGACTGCACAGGCTAATATAGGACGACACTTTACGCAAATGCATTAAAATGGCTTTTAACAGAGCACGACTCATTTTAAAGCGCGACTCTTACCGATTGAGTTCGTCCGAAATAAAAGCCTTCGTTGTATCAGTCATATTGAAACATGCGTGATGTCGGTACCACGAGATACCGCGTTGTATCAGCCATATTGAAACATGCGTGATTTTTGGTACCACAAGATACCGCGTTGTATCAGCCATATTGAAACATGCGTGATGTCGGTACCACGAGTTAAGACGTTGTATCAGCCATATTGAAAAATGCGTGATGTCGGTACCACGAGATACCGCGTTGTTGAAACATGCGTGAGGTCAATACCACGAGATAACGCGTTGTATCAGCCATATTGAAACATGCGTGATGTCGGTACCACGAGATACTGCATTGTATCAGCCATATTGAAACATGCGTGATGTCAGTACCACGAGATACTTCGTTGTATCAGCAATATTAAAACATTCGTGATGACGGTACCATGAGATAACGCGTTGTATCAGCAATATTGAAACATGCGTGACGACGGTACCACGAGATACCGCGTTGTTTCAGCCATATTGAAACATGCGTGATGTCGGTACTACGAGATACCGCGTTGTATCAGCCATATTTAAACATGCGTGAGTTTAATACCACGAGATACCGCGTTGTATCAGCCATATTGAAACATGCGTGATGTCGGTACCACGAGATACCCCGTTGTATTAGCCATATTGAAACATGCGTGATGTCGGTACCACGAAATACAGGCAGCTCAGACGTTCCCATGACTTACTTATGCGTTATTGCGACTTTCTAACTCTTTCTCTGGACTTAATAACTCGTCATTATGACTTTCTAACTCGTACCCACGACTCACTAATTCGTTTTCACGAGTAAGTCAGTCGTTGACGCGAGTTTCTTAGTTGTGGGAATGAGTTACGAAGAATTGAGAACGAATTACTAAGTAAATAAAAATTGCAAACGTAACATCAGTGTCACCGTCTGCCCCTGTAGCTGTGGCGTCCCGACGTCACAATCACATCACCGTAATTACCCGCCAAGACATTTTACCGCAAAATGCATACAACAAGGACAAAACTATCCAACGCGAACCTCGAATAATTTGTTTAAGCATGTTTGATATTGTTGCACATGTTTGCTTCTTACTTGATAAATGAACATTGAACAGGCAAGTTGTAATTATTGTATTTATTGACATGAATGTTGTCATTTACCAACTACACTTTAACACCCTTGAAAGACATGCAAATATACCATAAAGAACTTAAGTGATGGCCGTCTTTTAAAGTACATTAAAAGACATTTACGTAGATTGTTTTTACGAACAAATGTTCGCATAATATTCCAGGTTTTGCATGACAACATAGATAACGATCTATTTAGTCTGCAGGTAAAACGTATCTCATAAAAAAACTACATATTCGGAGAGAATGTAATGAGTTTCACAAACAAGTAAGCTGGTAATGCCATCACCGAAAATGCATGACTTGCGTTTAGCGCTTGTTAGCGGTGATATAAAATAAGCGCCACATAAGTGCTATAAGGTCCTTTCTTACCCTTTCAGACATGAATGATACGCCCGTCTAGTCAGTAGATTTCGAGTCATGCTTTTTTTCTTAGATTCCTTCCTAGTGTCATCAGATAGCATTCCTCCCCCACAAACCTCGTATTATGATTTATATATCCTGATGATGAGATGGCGGCAGTTTGCTGCTCTCGGATAAATTTTATGTCTATGAGTCTAAGGAAATAACCTTGAATATATTTCCAAGTGCAAAGCTCGTGTATAACCACCGCATAACAAAATGTATTACTTTTCTAACGTTCCCCGACCATCGAAATTATTATAGGTTAGATACAACCAACGGCACTTCTGAGTATTCGATACTTTGGCGGAAAACAACTTAATAACATAAGAGCCGCGCTCTTGGTAAACCGGGCTTAAAGCATGTGCGTAAAGTGACCTCCCAGACAACCCTGTGCAATCTGTGGATTACACATGCTTATCTGGACGACACTTTACGGACATGCTTTGAGTCCGGTTTTCTCAGAGCTTGGGTCTTATGTGTAAAACGTCATCTGTATAAATATGCAGGGTAGTACGGAATACCGTTAGGGCCATCGTGGTTACACATTAAAAGCCAAATGGCGACAATGCGATAGTGCATTAGTACGATGGTGACAATGCGATAGCACGATGGCGACAACGCGATAGTACGATGGCGACAATGCGATAGTACGATGGCGACAATGCGATAACGCGATAGTACGATGGCGACAATGCGATAGTACGATGGCGACAGTGCGACAATACGATGGCGACAATACGATGGCGACAGTGCGATAGTACGATGGCGACAATGCGATAATACGATGACAGTACGACAACGCGATAGTAAGATGGCGACAATGCGATAGTACGATGGCGACAATGCGATGATACGATGGCGACAGTAGGACTATCGCATTGTCGCCATCGTACTATCACATTGTCGCCATCATACTATCGCGTTGTCGCATTGTCGCCATCGTACTATTGCATTGTCGCCATCGTACTTTCGGATTGTCGCCATCGTACTATCGCATTGTCGCCCTCTGGATTTTAATGTGTAACCACGATGGCTCTAACGGTATTCCGTAGAAACATGAAACATATCTGTCAACAGTGGCCTGTCAATTGACCTTTTTTAATTACGTTTATATAAATGTTGCTTTCGTAATACGAGTTTGATAATGTTCTTTCTATGAAACAGTATTGAGAAGGCGGCAATCTCTGTTGAACGCATTCCATAATTTGCAGACCTACAATTTACAAAGAATAACTTCACTTTCTGTTACATGTTTTCTCCGTCATCTAATTCATATACAGGCTTCTATAAGCAATGATAAAAAAGCCAATATTTCTTCACCCTTCCCTTGTCTAATGTAAAAGTTCATTCCTTTCTGACGTGAGCTAATTGTTTGTAGAAGAACACTCGCATCCACTTCTAGTGCCAAAGTATTTCTAAAGATTGCCACAATGACACATTTCTTGCAGTGGTTACACCCCAACGGTAAGATATTTAATGACCTATGCTCGGAAACAGTCAAATATCTGCCAAAGATGACTACCATGAGTATTCATTTGTGAAAGTGCATGTGTATCGGTATATATTGAGGATATGTTTGTTTCCTCTGCACTGTCGATTTTAATTCACGAGCGATCATAGTAATTTTTTTTGTCCACATTTAAAACGGTAATCTTACGAAACCATCGACATTTATTTTTATTCAATGCTTAAGAGTAACAACGTGGATGCGTGTATCATTGATTGATAGAACGTGCCATCGATGTAAAGTCGTGAGATAACCATGTATCACAACTATCTTGCACAAATTAAAAAGTATCATATTGATATTCATGGAATAAAAAGTACATCAAAGGCAGTGATAAAACGAGACCCATGTTAGTATAAAGAATGCACCACGCCGACTAACATGATTTGGCATGCAATAAATAAATTTATTTACTTTCGTCTGTTTATTACTGAATGTTAAATTACTATTGGCATTGAAACACATACATTAGTGTTACTTCATGACCCTTTTGATTACCTGACATTTGCGTCTTCATATTTAAAGAAAAGCTATGGAACACACCCTCTATGGCACAAGATTCTGAGTGAAATCTAAATCGTTACATAAATGTTTGACATCAAACGCCTCTAAAGCAAGAATTCTGTCTTAATGCTACTTCGCTGTAAGGTAAGTGACGAGCGGAATGAGTTTTACAGACACGACTACCGGTAATCCTCTTGTAAACAAAAGCTGAAACATGTTATATCAACATTTTTTTTGTAACATAGGTTTGATAAATTCATGTTAACCCATTTATGCCTAGCGTCGAGAAAAAAAGGCCTTGGCATGATGCGGCGTCTCATCAGGGTCTGCGCTGTTTGCTTAAAGGAATTTCTGTAAGAAATATTCTAAATATAGAAATAAGTCTACTAGAAATCCCTAATTTTGGAAATAAATTGATGCAATTTAGAAGGATGGGAGAGTCCACTAGGCATAAATGGGTTAAATCAACATTGGTTTTTGTAACATAGGTTTGATATTCATGTGAACCATGCACATTTTGTTTGCGATGTGCTCTCTGAAATTCCGTCAGGATGGCGCAATATAAACCTCCACCCGCGCCGCGAAAGCTTTGATCAATATGTCTTGTCCTTATTATTAAATAGAAACATAATTCCGCATTACTGACACCTTTGACATGTAATTCATTTGAGTTACGTCTGGATATACAGATCTGCCGAAAGTTACAGCCCATGCAGGCCTTGTTATGACCACATTTGATCTTTAACCTCTGACCTTGAAATTGACTTTTGATGTAGGGAGACAGGAATTAACACAAGAGTGTCGTCTCCTCATGCTGTTCTTAAGTTAATTACACTAGCATGAAGCATGACAAAGGTAAAGAGTGGACATGCTTTTTGTATTGCCACGTTCTGCCGTTTAACTCTTAAGTGTAGCCATACGATGGAATGCTTTGTGCCAAGTTATTTTAAAAACCATCAATATATTGCAAAGTTATTGCTGAGACAGGAATCTTCAGTCTGTTGTATGGCCATATACAACGTTGAACTATATGTGTAACCTTGAACTTTGAGGTCGAAGACGCATGAAATTATTGAGGATATATGTGGCAAGTTTTTGTTTTAATCCATCAATATATATGGCAGAGCTATGACGGACCGCGCGGCATACATGATTATGCCGCTTTCTCCGAAGGTGGTGGCATAAGAAAGTGCATGTGTTACTATATCACACAACAGGTCAACCGAATATGTCTAAGAATATGAGCAACTATTGAATATCATACTTGATAAGATGCATTCTTTATCCTGCGAAAGTCTGAGACTGTATTTTACAAGCTTATTTTGCGCATCCAAACTCATTTAGAGTCAGGGCAGGTAAATGCGAGGTCGAACGACATAAACGCGTATACCAACAATATCCCCTCGCAAAGAATACTTGCACAAGAATTCCACAAAACCTTTCCATATATAATAGAAAGCTCGAGTTAATTAAGACATGAGATTGCGAGAGAATTTCGTGTCATATATACACCGAATGTATCTTACCTGTCCAACATTTCGAGCTAACGTGCGGGATTTTCTGTGAATCCAAAGTGTACAAAATCATATGTGCATCACATGCACAGGTGCATTGTATGCAAAAGTGTGCAGGTGTTCGATTTTCGACTTTATAATAAGGAAACTCGGATTTCCACATTGTATCGTACATTATACCTTCTGCATCAAACATCATGTATATTATATGGGCAATCATCTGACCACATTTTTTATGAACAGACCTACATGCATATTAACATGCAATAAAAGCTCGTTTACTTTCAACGAATCTTTGTATGTGGAGCCACGGAAATCCCCTTAAGGTTTTTAAAGCTTCAAATATTAATAAGACACAAAAAGTGTTATGAAAAATGGTTTAATGTTCAATCCCCGGCCTGGCCGCCTAACTCGAGTGGAATTTGGTCATACAATCCTCACAACAGCCATTCTTCAACTACCTCTGATCCAAGCAGGACAGTAATATAAATGAAGTATGAGCCTTCGGTACTAATGAACCAGGGAAAAGTGTAGATTGTTTAACTTTACCGCCATTTTATGACTGAAATACTGTTGCCAACGGTGAAAAAGTGATGGTTTAATTTTAAATGGTTACGTACATTGGTCGGCGAGACAACGTTGATCTGTGTAACGGCAGCTCTTTGTCGAGGATCCTCCACCCTGATTTCCGTTCCAAGATCGTCTTCGTCCACTTCCGGTCCTCCGCCCTCAGCCACCGGCGGTAGGGAGAAACCAGGGCGCTCCCTCGTGGCGGTACCGCCTGTCACCAGGGTCTCCCGTTGCGTCGCCGTCATGAAAGGGTTCACCCAGACGGCCGGACTTCCACCGCCGCCACCAACGGAAGTGCCGTCTTGACGTCGTATCGGAAACTCTACATTGTCGTATGGTTGATTGTCAATATCCGCTGACATCATTTGCAATTAAAACAAACCAAATAATTAAAAACAATCTCTTTAAATTAAAGCGCTCTTGTTCACTGTTAAGCATACATTAAACCTGCATTTATTAGACGCACATTTTAAGTGGTATATAATCCACGTGGGAAAAGCGGACGTTTTAACAAGAACAAGAACAACACAACAATCGAATTATCCTACATCCATTTCCACTAGTCACTTTGCATTACGGCTTCTGTTTGTAAACGATCGGTTGTAAACCGCACTAATAGAGATGAATATTTTCCCGGTGATGCTCATTATAAGCTGTCAGAATCCAGGTGCTTTGACGACTCGTGCATCATTAAAGGGCGTCAACTCTGATATTTAAGTTAAGTGCATTTGACGGTGATTACTGCCCATTTTGACAACACGCTTTGGCTGGTGTGTGCTATTCGGGATATCTCCGTACGAATTGGGTGCTAGGTTTACATGTGTTCTCAATCTTATCAACTTCATCTATAGTCTTACGGTACTACAACATCCGCTGAACAAATCTGATGGAATTACATATGAGCCGCGTTCTGAGAAAACTGGGCTCAATGCGTGTGCGATAAGTGTCATCCCAGATAAGCCTGTGCACAGGCTAAATAGGGACGAAACTTTCCGCTTTTATGGTATTTTTTGTTTCAAGGAAGTCCCTCCTTACCGAAAATCAAGTTTAAGCGTAAAGTACATATGTAGTAAAGAATAAGCTGGTACACTTTGAGAAGTGCTTTTTAATCTTCGAACACACGTCATTGCGTTGCTTTGTTTACACATTTATACACTATCTTCAGGGTGGTGAAAGCGAGTGTTGCTTGTAACTCCTTATTATTCAAGGAAAATGATGTCCAACGGATAGTTTATTTAGCGAGGCTTTGATAACCTACATCGCACGTCTATTTTCTTCATGCATGGTTACAATTGCGTGTGTCTACAATCGGTTGTTGACGTATAAAGTTAGGGCTTCGATAGCAATGTTTCGTTGTAAATTAACCAAATTATATATCAATAAACATGTTTAATGTTTTTTTAATAAATCTTGTATCTACCCGCGCACTCAAATTTGCGGTATCTGATACACCGAAGATGTGAAAATACTCGACCATACGAATACGAGAGTGTGTTGTAGCCGTTTCTTTTCATGACGACGATTCTAACAGTCTGTCACTTCACCGTACCTATAAATTCAACATGGCCGAAAATGTACATCCTGGTTGAAATATCGAAAGTTCTTTTCGCTTTTAACCATAGCTCTTCAATAAATTAAGAAAACATGACATAATAATTAACTGCTCTTATTTGTAAGCGATGGGTTCACACGTCCTCGATGTCCTTCGCCAGGGAATATGGGCGTCGCTAACTGGAGGCTGGTTCTTCGATCCTCACCTTAGCATTTTTATCAACACATTCCACCTGTATCTATGGATGTTTCTGTTGGCTCTTCCGTTTATTCTTCACCTAGTATGTACTTGTTTTGGCTACCGTAGCTTAAACTCTCGCTTTTTGTGATGACATAATGTTACATGTACAGGAAACCTCCATAGCAAAGTCTACCAGGATTTGACAGTTAATCGAAAATCATCATAGAAGCAACAAAACAGAACTGACTAAAATTAGGCACCATAATTGGATAGTCCATATAAACGTACTCCCAGAGCCTTTGATAATTTTTGCTATGGCAGCTCTGGGAGTACATATGTGCTCCTTCATATACACAATCGCAAATATGCTAAAAGATTTCATGCGCATCACTTAACCAATGGCGTTCGTTACCAATTAAGGAAAGCCCTGAATAAACTTCATGAACACATTAAGTTTATTTGAACGGCAGCCTACTGACGTTATCTTTTGCATGCAACCTAAAAAACAGGACGATATTTCAACACACTATTCTTGCTGTCATTTTCATTTTGAAATTTCGAACAGTGTTATCCAAACTAACTATCTGAAAACCAGAGTGAGACCGAAGGTCAGTAACTAATCCTGTAACGATTATATCACTCCAACTACTTTCCATCTCATCAAATTAACAAGATTAATGAATAATCTCTGTTGAATCGACGATTCCGGGTGGCCATTTTAAATGTTTCTACTGCCCGATATAGTCTACTGACACCATATAGAATATATGGGGTCAGCATGTGACGTCAAACAGCCAATGCAAGAAGAGTATTTTGTTGATGGCATGATATAACAACATCTCAAACCACTTGCACATAGTATGCCCACAATAGATTAATGCGGTATATATAGTATTTGATGTATTGGGGTTTGAATTCCCCAAACAGGCCACTTATCAAGAATTTATGCTGATGTACCTCAGTGTCATTCAAATTCCCAATAGAAAAAAAGTATATATTTTTCCCAAATGGGACTTAAAAATTCCAAATTGAAGATTTTCATTTTTTTGTTAAGATTTTAACATTGAGTTTATCTGATCTCCCTTCCCGCTCTTTAAGTTCAATCTTAGTAAATATAATCTTGAAAACACTTTATTCTCAATTTTGAAGATTAATAAGCAAAACAACAATATTGATTGCCCATGTTAGGTAAAAAGAATGTGATATTTCTCTTTCCCTAGGGACCCAGCACCATTCCCAAAATGGTGTATAAACATGTACATTGATTTCTTTATTAAAGTTCAAAATTATTGTTTTATAAGGAGACATAAATAAATTATAACTCTGGTAGACTTTCTATATAGGCTTACCTTCTGCAAACAGGTCTAGTCAGTACTATAAGACATGTTAGCTGAAATTCGATTAGCTAATATTTATCATTTGTAGATTTTAATGCTTAACTATTCAAACAAGTCTATGCAACGTTTTTTTCCTCTTGACCAGATGGGTTAGTTTGAATTATATGTTGACTTCACTGTTAATTTTGTTCCACAAGAGTTCTTGTTGTTTCTTGGGGTACATACTTGATTCGATCATGACCATTCTGAATTTGAGCAATTTCCATATGTTAACTGGTTAAAATTAAAATACGACCTAAATTATTGCCAACAACAAAACAAACGTATATGACGTAACATAAAATAACCATTTGCTATACTTGAAAAAATAGTACCGAAATGACCAACACAGATCATATTTACTATAAAAATCTACTTCATACATAAAGATATATTTGATCAGCTTTCCTTGCGGTCTTAAAATAAATGACCTGTCACCTAATCTCATCCGGACAAATATGAATAACACTATAAAGTCACAGTGTGCCACAATGACATGTTTTCTCTGTGCATTCAAATAGAAGTGCGTGGTCAGTGTCTTGTTTTGGCCATATTTTGCGCTGAAATTTGGTTCCATTTCCATTAATCTCAAGAAAAATTTCCTCCTCAAATACATGTAACTGCCTTTCATTCCCAATAAATGGTTTCAACATTTTTTTATTTTCACAAATATTGCTTAATTCAGTTCATCTGGGACTCCCTATCCACTGGGTCACATCTACGAGTTAACACAATAGTGTGCAGTTGTTTATTCTTAATTTTACACGTATAGTATTGCAATTTAGTCAAAACTACATGACTTTTTACTAATCTAAAAGTTCTCAGCCCTATGCCCAAAATGGAGATAGAAAACTTGACAGATGATTTTCTCTTGCAATTCATTTATTGGCTTTAGTCAGATTTTAAAATTACATGGTAATACAAAATAAGATATAAAAATGGTGTTTTTGAAAAATGTTTTTAGTTTTGGTTGCAAGTGCAACAAATGATTTATCTTTGGACATATGTAAGATGGTGACATCATATGCACTTAAGTTAATTAAGTAAAATAGCACAAGAAAAAATGTTTGAGGTTCAAGAATAAGTATCGTAACAAATGACAACAAACTATGTGAAATAATTATGCTGGTATTTCTTTATTCTTTATAATGCATATATTGTATCTTTGTAATATCTTATTCCAAATATTGCCAAAATTTTATATTTACACTTACCAAAATCTGACGTCTTTAATAATTTTTCATTTTTCCTACCATAAAAAATTAAGTTCGCTAGTATTTTCTAAAGAATCTCAATGCTTAAATTTTTTGCTAGAGCAATTCTTTGTAAAGATCAGTTGATTGCTATTGTTAAGTGTGAACTAAGGCAGTTTTATCTTGTAATAACCTTGGATGTACAATTTATGGCACTATTATTAACCATCTAATATATTAGTAATTATGAAACTCTTTCAGACGCTGTCCCCTACATTTCTGGTATGGGCAATCTACTGTGCAGTCATAGGGGTGGTGTTTGCCTTATTGAAGTTCTTCAACTATCAACTACACCACATGTTCGACACTAGTGAAGTGATTGAAGAAGTGAATGAGAAAAGCAACAAAGATGAGACAGCAGTGGATAACTCCAGCGAGGGTGTTAAAATGACTGAAATGGGCAGCACTAGACCTGAGCAAAGTGATGATAAATCAGACACACTGGCAGAAAGCAAACTAAATATATCACCAAATCCTCTTAGAGATAAATTTGAGAGTAAGCAACTTTGTGTGTTAATTTTTTTAATATCATTATTTTCTGTCTTGTAATACTTTAAATTGATTTCAAATATTTTATCATCAAAAAGTTTACTTTTATTATTATGCTAATTACCGGTATTTTTCATAAAATGTCTCACATTAGTTTCAAATATCAATGTACATGTTACTGATTAGGGCATTCCTGTTTGAGCAACACAGTTTTTGAGCACCATTAAAACAGTTCCCCTTAATAATGTTCAGAGCAGACAAGGTTTTGTAAACATGATTAAAAGAGTCACCCATTTAAAAGGTGCAGTAATGTATTTTTGCCTTTAGTAATAAATAGATCATTGCAAGCTTTTTATGATACATTTTCAGGTAAACTAACTAAAGATGGTAGATGTTGTATATCTATTCGGGCCGAGAATAAAGCACCATTAGCTGTAATGGACAGAGATGAAATTGAAAAGCAGGCAGTTGGTACTTCCAAGGATGTACTTTCACTGTTGGGAGAACATTCTGACGGTAATAACAGTCTTGCATTTGAAATATTGAATATAGATGGTATTAGCAGTTTTAAGACTTTCATTTTAGAGTGCATGATTTTCGTACTCTTACAATAGCTTTTATTGCAAAATACATAGTTTACTGAAAGTCTGTACTTAAGTTGTCAAACAATCAGATTTTGTTTGGGCTAATATTATTGCACGTCATAACACCACAATATATCCAGTCTACCTAGCCTAAAAATGTGGGATTAAGGCTAACATCTACTATACTTTTTATGTTTGGAAATATAGGTACAAAGTAAAGCTGCCTAAAAAAATATTTGTATGGGTAATTCATGCATTGATTCCTGAATCGGAATACTATTACTCATTACTATGCACTGGTGTTTATTATGTATTAGGTTTAAATAAGGGATGAAAATGAATACTAAAAATGATATTTGCATATTTTTTCTTCATTATTTGAATATATTCTAATATAATTTATTTTTGAACTTAAGATTGTCCAAATTTACAAACGTCCAAAGTAAAGTACTGTTCCTATTTGGCACAAATTCTACTAACTTTAATGCAGCTTTTATAAAGGGGATAGAGTTATTCTTTTTGAAAATGATTAATTGTTGTTCATTTTCACTTAATTCTAAAAAATTTCAAAAGATATAAGATATTTCTGGTATATATACATGTATAACCATGATTTTCATGTATTTGGTCGTATCACTTGAGTTTGTAAAATAATATCGAACACCAGAGAGTAGCATTGTGAATGGATTTAACTTGCTTCAACTAAAAATTGTAGATGTATATTGATATTTGAGTAAAGGGGCCTTTTCACAGATTTTGCATGTTTTGAAGTTCGTTACTAAATGCATTATATTGATAAATGTAAAAATTGGATCTTAACAGCTCCAGTAAAAAACATGAATGCAACTGGGCTCAAACCACTGGAGTAAATGGAGTAAAAGTCTATCGCTTAGACCACTCCGCCATCCGTCCTCGCACAATGTTTGGCGTATTTTATACTTTATATAAGGAATCCTCGAAGTATCACAAAATATACCTACAACAACAAAACTCTCCAAATTATTCAATCGTTTTGCATTGCAACACTTTATAATTTTCTGGTTTTTAAATCATCAAAAGATGCATTTAATGGATATTTTAGAGCATGGTTAATGTTCAGTATAACTGTTTCTTCATACATATCATTACTACAACCAACATTTGTGAATCTGAAACATTATTTAATTTTTTTGTCAAGTATCAAAACGTGGGAAGGCCCGGTTAAAATGATTGGTCATTTAAAGTTTACTCAAATTGGGTTGCCTCTGTTGTCTTTATTGCGAGACGCTGAACTGTGAATGACTTGTCAACTATCTAAGATAGTCAATAGATAAAACACAGTGTATTAACAATTTGTAAACTCTAAGATAAAACCAATAACGACACTACCCCTCTGTATATTCCCACCAGTGTGCAAATTATCATCTCATTCATTAATGGCAGCTGTTATCTTAACAATTACTGTTACAGGAAAGTCATCAGCACTAAACAAAAAATGTGACTGTACTTACATATTTTTTAAGTTTGCTATAAAAAATGAATATTCGAACAATTTCAATTTGAAAAAAGCAATGCAAGAAACAATGACAACAAAAAATCTTCTATATACCTTGATTCAAATAACGACTGATACATTATTTTATTACTAACAGCCTTATGATTTTTTCCAGAAGATACACCAACAGATGGTGAAGACGAAGCTAGCATTCCGAACACTATAACAACAAAAGCGGATGTAGAGGCTGAGCCTTCCGAGTTCCAGCTTAGTTTTCCTGATAACAGCACTGTCTCTGTAGCAGCCAAGTCCCCTAGCGAGTCAAAACATTCCTGGGATGCGGATCTTAGCGACACCTCGCCCAAACATAGGCCAGAGAAAGTGAAAAAACCCAAGCGTAAAGCTCACAGGGCTAGAAGTAGTGCCCTGGAATCAGCTGGTCCTGCCTCTAGAGATTTCTACAGAAAGTCCCTTCAGCCTAGACCTTCTCTTCCTCCAAGACCTTCTCTCCCTCCAAAACCAGCTCGACAAAAGTTGGACTCTGTGATTAACAAGGACACTGGGGTGAGTATTGTTAGGCCATGGAGTGACCAGACAATATCTAGAACGAAACAGATGCTTGCAAGTGATGAGATAACCGTGATTGATTTTGAGGTAATGAAAAATATATCTATGGAGTATGAGACTAGAAACAAGAAGCCAGTGGTCGAGCAGGATGACAATAATAGTTTCCATGATAATGATGAAGAAACCACAATGAAGAAGACTAGTGTTTGTACTATGAATCCTAAATATGTTTCCGGATTTGCAGCTAAGAAAGCGGAGCATAGTGACAATAAATCTGACCAGAATGTACCTCCTTGTAGTGATAAAGTACATGTAATTACGCCAAATCTGCCACAGGAATCTGTCTCAAATACTGTAGATTATGCTGATGATTGTACAAAAGCTCAAGAATCAGGTTTTGTTTCTGACTGTGAAGAAACTATCAAAGGCAAAGAAACCCATAGTCATGCTTTTAAGAGAAATGCCATAAGTGAAGAACGCACTGTTGCCAAAAGCAGTAAACCCCATTTAAAAACATACAGTCATCCATCAATGAAATTGACACGGACAAAAATTGCTTCTAGTAGCAGTGACTCTGAATCTGATCTTAGTCTTGGTGAGGTCTACGTGGCAGATAGAAATGCGTCAGTCTGTGATACTAGTAGTCATAAAGACCTTAAAGCAAAAAAGAGCCCAAAGCACAAAAATGGAAAGATCTTAGCCAGGCCAATAAGTGCTGAATTTGTGAAATCAAATTCATTTAATGGTACCAAAAGCAATTCAGGAAAGACCAAGATGAAAATTCATTCCAGTCCTACTCTGAATACAAGTACATCGCAGGCCAACAATGGAAAGTCAAAAGACGTTGGCTTTGCAAGAGTCAGCAAGATGCTGGCACGAGCAGCGAATGAAGTGACACGTGCTGACTCGCCCGCGTCTGTCGGTGGCCATCCTTCCACGTCACAACAGAGCAGCATTATAGGCATCGACTGGCTCTTCGATGGTACTGACAGCGATTCTTCTGGTGAGTTTTATAATGAGGAAGTGAGGGTGAAGCTGTCTTTTGTAAAAAGATGTTAATGATGACAGGGTTTTAATCTGAATTTGGGGAAAGGGCCCGGCCTTTTTTTAGGGGGAAAAAAATCGCACGAAACTCCGGATTTTGGGAAAAAAAAGCACGAAACTCTGGATTTTGGGGGAAATAAGGAAAGTCTTAAATAATCAATTTAGCATATTTTACTGTTTTTAAAACAAATTCAAGGTAACAGATAATTAAATTATGCTATATTTTTCTATTTTCTACACTGGATCTGGTTAACTTACATATTAAAAGGTTAAAAAAAAAAATTTTTTTTGGGGGGGGGGGATAAAATCTAGGGGAAAATTTACCAGCTGAGGGGAAAAAAAAACGGGGGGAAAGGGCTGTTTTTCGGCAGGTCACAAAGAAGGAAACAAAACCTGTCAGATGGATATTTTTATAAACCTTTGGTAATTTCCTCACACTGATACGCATTTATAAAAGTTTAAAATTGCCATTTATCATGTGTGAGTAATTTATTGTAAATTATAAAAAAATGAATATTGGCTGTGCTTGGCACTGTTAATGGTACTTAAAACGTTATTGATTGCTTAGAGTTTAAAGAACTTAACTTGATTATTCCTAATATGATTTGGTCAACAACTTCTGTTCAGAGTTTTAAAATGTCTGAACATGTTTGTACCCAGGCAAACAAAGTTAGAGAGGGGGGTAATTGCAGTCACTGACTCTGTCAGTTATTATGCTCCCCCAAAAAAATTTGGGGGGAGCATATTGTCGCCGCTTCGTCTGTCCGTACGTGTGTCTGTGTTTCCGTAGGTCCGTCCATGCACAATTTTTGTCCGGGCTATTTCTCAGCAATTAATGACTGGAATTCAATGAAACTTTATGGGAAGCTTCACTACCAAAAGGAGATGTGCATATTATCAGTGGGTTCTGGTCGGATGATTTTTCACAGAGTTATGGCCCTTTGAAATTTTCCATTAACTGTACATATAGTGCAATTTTTGTTCGGGCTATTTCTCAGCAACTAATGACCGGAGTTCAAAGAAACTTTATGGGAAGCTTCACTACCAAGAGATGTGCATATTATCAGCGGATTCTGGTCGGATGATTTTTTTCACAGAGTTATAGCCCTTTGAAATTTTCCATTTACTGTTCATATAGTGCAATTCATGTCCGGGCTATTTCTCAGCAACTAATGACCGGAATTCAATGAAACTTTATGGGAAGCTTCACTACCAAGAGGAGATGTGCATATGATCAGCCGGTTCTGGTCAGATGATTTTTCACAGAGTTATGGCCCTTTGAAATTTTCTATAAAAAAATTCTTGTCCCCCCAACTACTGAGCCCTCAAGACGTTTCCTTTTATCTGAATATATAGTGCAATATTGTGACAAAAAAACCTTTGGGGAGCATCACCCGTCTTTGACTGTTTCTTGGTTTGTCTGTTTGCCGGTCAACCAGTTAGCATTAAACATTTTTAGTTTGGTGAGCTTATTCCTTTTACATTCTCAAGGATGTTAATTGAAACTTTACATGTGATCATCACCATGTGTGCAATAGTTTTTGAATCCCCGAATATCTATACATTTGAGCTTTATTAGCCCTTGAACATAACTGGCACAGCCACTGGTGTAATAGTAATGTTTATGACAAAACTTAAGTTGTATCAGTTATGATTTCTCCTCTTTATCTGGTTTATTCTAAATTCCAAAGCATTTATTGAAGTGCATCTTTAAAAAGACCTTACAAAACATTTAAAGAAGCTTTTTATGTGCTTATAATTGAAAAAATAAAAATTGTTAACAATTATTAAACTGGTTGGAATAAATTGTTTCCAGATACCAGGACACATCATGACCAAGATTACGACAGTGTGACCTCCACGTCCAATTCCCTTGACGACAGTTTCTATGACAACCAAGCCAGGCAGGGATTTGCTGCCAGCCATGACACCGACACAGTGACCTCCCCTGACAGCACTGACCTTGACCCTCAAAGTAACAAGGGGGAGCAACTCTCTGATGGGGAGATTGACCCTTTGACCATTTTGTGTTATGAATTTGCACCTAAGAAAATTGGATCACAAAACAAGGCAAATCTAAGCAATGCAGATGACTATGAAGTTATGTCTGCACCAAGTGATAAACAGACCATCGAAGTGCATGGCACTGATGAAGCAATGGCTGATACAGAAGTTACTGAAATCAAAGTGGATGACATTGCAACTGAGCAGGCTGAAGTTCCCTCGGTGGACACTCAGTTAGAGGCGATGAGAAAGCAAGGGGCAATTCCAAAACACTTCAACAAGCCTGTACCAGCATTGCCTGAACCAAAAACAAGCACAGAAGGTAAAAATGATTTGTTTAAGCTTTCATCATATATGAAGTAATGCTCGAGCTCTGGATAGCTTGGGAGCGAAATAGCGTGGATGCCACACCCTGCTTCTTTTGATTTTAGCTCGACTATTATATATGAAATATATATAGTGGAGCTATTCCACTCACCCCGGCGTCTGCGTTAGCGTTAGCGTGCAAATATTAAAGTTTTCGTACTACCCCAAATATTTTCTTTGTCCCTTGACATATTGCTTTCATATTTTGCATACTTGTTTACCAACATGACCCCAACCTATAAACAAGAGCAGCCTACTCTATCAAGCATTTTGTCATAATTATGGTCCCTTTTCCTTTTAGAATATGCAGCAAATGTTAAAGTTTTCGTACTTCCCCATTTATTTTCATTGTCCCTTGACATATTGCTTTCATATTTTGCATACTTGTTTACCAACATGACCCCAACCTATAAACAAGAGCAGACAACTCTATCAAGCATTTTGTCATAATTATGGCCCATTTTCCACTTAGAATATGCAGCAAATGTTAAAGTTTTCGTACTACCCCATTTATTTTCATTGTCCCTTGACATATTGCTTTTATATGTTGCACACTTGTTTACCAACATGACCCCAACCTATAAACAAGAGCAGACAACTCTATCAAGCATTTTGTCATAATTATGGCCCCTTTTCCACTTAGAATATGCAGCAAATGTTAAAGTTTGCGTACTACCCCAACTATTTTCTTTGTCCCTTGACATATTGCTTTCATGTTTTGCATACTTGTTTACCAACATTACCCCAACTTATAAACAAGAGCAGACAACTCTATCAAGCATTTTGTCATAATTATTGCCCCTTTTATACTTAGAATATGCATATTATTGATAAATCTATGTTAAAGTTTTCTTACTACCCCAAATATTTCCTATATTCTTTGACATATTGCTTTTATATTTTGCATACTTGTTTACCAACATGACCCCAACCTATAAACAAGAGCATACCACTGTATCAAGCATTTTTACATAATTATGGCCCCTTTTACACTTAGATAATTGAACATTTTGCTTAAATTGCCATAACTTCTTTATTTATGATCACATTTTATTATTACTTTGACAAAACAACACTTACCTGAATACCACAATGGATTCCACCCAAACAATACCCCACACCCCTACCCAGAATCCTTTCCCCCCCCCCCCCAACCTCCCCCCCCATTATTTTATATATATATTTTTTAAACATCATCTTATAAATTACCCCACCCCACATTAAACCCCCCTCTCATCCCACCCCCCCTACCACCCCCTACCCCCCCCCCATTTTGTTTAAACATCATCTAATAAATTACCCCACCCCACATTATACCCACCTCTCACCCCCCACTCCCCCTACCACCCCCATACCCCCCCCATACCCCCCCCATTTTTTTTAAACATCAACTTCTAAATAACCACACCCCACATTATAACCCCCCCTCTCACCCCCCTCCCCCCCTCCCCTGACAAAAAAAAATGTTTTTTTCCTTTTTTTATTTTTTAAAGATCGTCTAATAAATTATTGAATATGAACAATTTCCTTATGATGGCTTACGTTATAATGTCAAGCACTCGAAAAGTCGAGCGTGCTGTCCTCTGACAGCTCTTGTTTATCAATATTGTAATATTTCTTCATAAATGACAGTTTCAGCTTTGTTAATGAACATACTGCTACATGTACCGGGGGTAATTCTAAAATTATAAATGTGTGCCCTGTAAGTTATTTATTGAGAATTTTGTACTTAACAAATGCGCTGTACATGTTCAAATCTATGATTTTCCTTGTTGTTAGTAAGACACTATCAAAAGCTTATTTTAAATGCTATGTTTGTAATGCAGGTATAAAACAGTTTCAAACAAAATTAGCCAAATAGTTAAAAGTCTTTTCCTGGTTTATCTACGGGTCTGTTAATCAGAGTGTTCCCAATGCAAAATCTGTATTCCAAATTTGAAGTCATTTTCCCAATTTCAAAATACCTTTTAATTTATTTTTTAAGAAAGATGATTCCAATGATTATTATATCACAACTTTATTAGCTCCGCTGTTTTCGGAGAAAACTCAAGGTATTTTCATAGCAAGCTAGTCCGCTGTCCACGTCGTGCTAAAACCTTAACATTGGCTCTAAAATCAAAGTGCTTCCACATACAACTTTGAAACTTCATATGTAGCTGCACCTTGATGAGTTCTACACACCACGCCCATTTTTTGGTCACTAGGTCAAAGGTCAAGGTGTGACCTTATATAAAAAATATTCTTTTATTCAAAACTGCACCTGCAATTACATCTAACAAAGAATATAACTATAATTTATATAATTTTGGTCTTCTAATTTCAATTATTATAAAAAGTTATATTAAATTTCCAAATTCAGTTGACTTCGTGTGAAGATAATCCCAATGTCATAATTTCATTTCTTCCAAAATGGCCCGTAAAAGGCCTGAAGTTTAATATATGATTTAGTATAAAAGAACATATATTTTTAAAAGTCTTATTATCATTGCTATTTTGCTTGTCTGATTATGAGGCACACATTCTTTCTTAAATCTATGATTTTTTTTTGAAAATTGTCATTTTGCAAAGCTCTATTTGTCCAATCCAATTAAAAAAAATGCATGTCAACCACAAATTAGAAATACATGCCAGGAGTTAGTACTGTAAATGCATATTGGACACTTGAAGGCTTCAGCCCAGTTGTCTGCTGCTCGTGGACTTGTTGTCATAATTTGGGCATCTTTATTACGAATCTGCAACCGTTCTACTCAAAATTATAATATATGAAATAAAAATAACAAATGTTCTTCAGATGTGCCTGACACCAAAGCGTCTAGTCCGTCATCATTTGACCTTTCTGACCCGGAGGAGTTCCACAGGAAGTTGATAGAGATCCTTAATGAGCCGCCTGAGAGCTCCCAGGAGCAGCTCAAACGGGTCATGGCTGCATTTGATAAGAGTAAGTCCTAATCAGGTCCCTCAGTTCTGTAGACTTTCAAAGCCAGGGCCCTTATTCACAAAGCTTCTTATAGAAAACTGTAAAATGTTTGAAGTATGTCGCTGATTCATGCATATCATATTTTGCAATAAAATGTATTATAAATTGTTCATATGTAATTTGTATGTCCCCCAGTCTATACTGGGAGACATATTGTTTTTGCCCTGTCTGTTGGTTTGTTGGTTTGTTTGTGTCAACTTTTAACATTGGCCATTATCTTTTGCAATATTGAAGACAGCAACTTGATATTTGGCATGCATATGTATCTCATGGAGCTGCACATTTTGAGTGGTGAAAGGTCAAGGTTGAAGTCATCCTTCAAGGTCAAAGGTCAAATATATGGGGGGACATAGTGTTTCACAAACACATCTTGTTTAAATTGTTTTTAATGTTTTACCAGCTTGTTAACCCATGCTTAATGAATTTGACAAATAGAATTTTATATGAATATTTTACTGAAATGTTTTATTAGTAGTTTTGTCAAAAATAGTTAAGAAGTCATATAACTTAAAGATTTATATTTTAATTTTAAAATGTCATTATAATGATATGTCAAGTTTTTTGTGTGGGGCTACCTTATTGCACCATTAATTGGCAAACTGGAGAATGACATACTTGTAGTTTTGCTTCTCCAGAAATTCTGATCTAGGTATCTAATTATAGAAAATATTTTATTGAACTGTATTGTTTGTTTCCAATCCAGCCAGTTGCTTTATATACACACATATATCTGTCATGTTTTGCAGAAAATAAAAGGAGTGGAAGACAAGGTGGAAAGGAAGGTATGTGACATATATATAACCATATGACTGTGTGGACACAGCCCCCAATCATAAGCAAAGTAATAATGGCTATGTACAAACAGCATAAAACCAGAACAGCCTGTGAGTAACTTGCAGTCTGTTCTGGTTTTATGCTGTTCGCTGCTCATCAGCATGTAAGGGTTGGAAATGAAGCATTTAACATTGAATTCAGTAAGAAGGGTCTTTAATTATATTAAACTTTCTATGGGACTAAAAATGCGTCTAAGTTGTCAAGGGTTAAAAGTTGTTACAAAACACACCTCCAACTGGCCAATATTAAACGTCTTAAATATTAACCACTTTGTCTGGTTGCCCTTAGCCACTTTTTTTTTTATCAGAGCAGTAAAAAATAAACACTTCATATGAAACAGAATCTTTGTAAAAGTATCACACAGTAGCTTAGGGAACAGTCCGGTCATATAATATGATTTAATAATTAAGTGAAGTAAAAACATTTTAAATAAGTGTTTTATACAGTATTTAGCATGATTTGATGTATTGGTAAAGCTAATTCCACCAGGTTGTGATACCAGTTATTGAAAAGAAACTGCTATACAAATGTACCTGTCTGTTATACATGTATGGGGAAATTCAGTATTATATCACATTTTGGCTATATTAACCCTTTTACCCATAAGGAGCAAAGTGAAAATGGCTTTTGCAACCAGCATAAATCAGAACAGCCTGCATGTAACTCGCAGTCTGTTCAGGTTTTATGCTGTTTGCTGCTCATCAGTATCTAAGGGTTGAAAATAAAGCATTTAAAACTTGAATTTAGTAGAAAGGTCTAAAATTTCATTTAAGTTTCTAAGGGACTACAACTGCGTCAAAATACTATCTAAGTGGTAGAGGGTTAAATCACATTGTCGCTTTATTAGTCTCCTACCAGTGAAACCGGAGAGGGACTAATGGTTTGCGCTCTGTGTGTCTGTCAGTCAGTCTGTCACACTTTTCTGGATCCTGCAATAACTTTTAAAGTTCTTCATATTTTTTCATGAAACTTAAAACATGGACAGATGGCAATATAGAGAATATGCACGTCATTTCATTTTGTTCCTACCTCAAGAATTCTGGTTTCTATAGCAACAAATAGACTAGAAATATTGCTGAATATGGTGGATCCTGCGATAACTTTATAAGTTCTTCATATTTTTTCATGAAACTTGAAACATGGACAGATGGCAATATGGAGATTATGCATGTCATTTCATTTTGTTCCTAAGTCAAGAATTCTGGTTGCTATGGCAACAAATAAGCTACAAATATTGCTGAAAATGGTGGATCCTGCATAGGTAGGGGATTTTTATATCTTGGCAATAGTCTTGTTAAAACTCATTTCAGATAAGAGTGTGAGCGTGGGTGAGTCTGGTCAGGACCTGGGAGTTGGTCTGTTCAGCGTAGATGATGTTGACACTAAGTCTAATGAGTCCAAACCAGTAACCCCGACTGAGATATGCAGTCTATTGCCTGATGATCAGGAACACCGCCGTATGAAACGGAATGCACGCAAACCAGTCAGGTAAGAGGTTCAAACTGCTTCCTTGTATATGTTTTGATACAACTCACGTATTTCTGTGATATATGTTTTGATATTTGTTCTGATTTTGTATGCCAGTCATCTATTATTCAGATTTACAATTAATAAAGGGTAATACTCTTAAATAGTTTACTATGCACGTTTTTTTGAGACAATTAAAACTAGATGTGTCATCATGTGCATCTGTGCTTGAAGTCTACATGAATGTCTGGACTGTAACTTCATCATCAATCAACCAATTTAAAAATGGCATTCACCAAATGGGGAAACAATGGTGCTAGCTCTAAGGCCAAACTCACGCTTAGAGGTCATTTTTAAATGAATAAAAAATGAATGACATTATGGAAAACCTGCTGGAAACGTTGCCAATGGGCATTTGGTATAAAGTACACATTTATGTGAACCATCCCAGCTATGTTCAACAGATGAATTAGTGCACTAAAATTACCCGAAAGCAAATAAATTTCCTCTGTATTATAAATGAATGCTTAAAAGTAGAGCAACTTTTTCCTGAAATTTCTTATCTGAAGAGCTCCTTTACACCTACAAAAGGTGATGACCCCACACACCCCACCAATATCCTCCATGCTAAGTTAATGGTGTTTCCTTTGTTAGCAGGAAGCGTCGTCCAGCCAGACGCCAGTCCCCTACTCCCCCTGTGTTGCTAGGTGACAATTCACACATAGCGGAGTCCCACGAGGACACAACAGAGGGGGCCACCCACCTGTTCCAGGATGAGGAGGGTATGCCATCCCTTTGGGGAGCATGTCATATACATTTTAAGGGTTCATTTAAGCCATTCTGTCTGTGAAATTAAGAGGGGCCTTGTTGAAATTGACAATAACATCATTTTTTTGACAATCACAAATGTCAATAATTGATTAGGCAAAATTAAAATAAAAAACACATACAAAAGCAGCTAAGATTCAACTCCTTTACAGGGACAAATTTCGTTAATCTTCTATCAGATCTGATATCCGATCAAACTTTATATTTAAAATCAAATGTTGTCTTCTTGCTATTAGATATATAAGTACCAGTGTATGAATATTTATTCCCATGTTGTCTTCTTGTTATCAGTAACTATATTTGCCATTGTATGAATATTTATTCCAATTGTGTCTTCTTTTTATCAGTAACTATATTTTCCATTGTATGAATATTTATTTATGCTCAATATTTTTCATAAAAAGTCCTAATCATAAAAAATTCAGATACTTGAGCAGGACTTTAAGGAGTTTTTCTTTAAAATTTTCCTTAGGATCTTTTTTTAATATATAGGTCAAGGCAAACTACTGGTATATTGTGTGTTTCAGGGAACTGGTTCTCTTACACGTTTGGAGAGAATGGTATGGGAGTAGCCATGTCACTGGCAGAGGCAGAGGAAAAGAACAAACCAATCTCTGAGGAGTATGAAGTCTTTTCTATCTACACTTCATGTTTTCAATTGTTTAAATGTGATCTCTTTTAACTTAAGTGTGTTTTCTTTGGTGAATATATCATAGCATGTTTCCTCTTTACTCACTACTACGACAAACACTGAAGTCTTATTTTTTTATGTAACTATATAATTTATTATACCCCCATTACCATTGGTAATGGGGGCTATATAGGAGTCACTTTGTCGGTCGGTCTGTCTGTCGGTCTGTCCCGAAAGCTTGTCCGGGCCATAACTAAGTTTTTCATTGTGAGATTTTAAAATCATTCGGCACAATTGTTCACCATCATTTGACGGTGTGTCGTGCAAAAGAATGACGTCGATATCTTAAAGGTCAAGGTCACTTTGAGTTTAAAGGTAAAAAATGGCCATAAATGAGCTTGTCCGAGCCATAACTTTGTCATTTATTGTGAGATTTTAAAATCATTTGGCAGATTTGTTCACCATCATTGGACGGTGTGTCGCGCAAACAAATAACGTCTATATCTCCTAGGTCAAGGTCACACTTTGAGTTCAAATGTCAAAAATGGCCATACATGAGCTTGTCCAGGCAATAACTATGTCATTCATTGTGAGATTTTAAAATCATTTGGCACATTTGTTCACCATCATTGGACAGTGTGTCGCGCAAAGAAATAGGGCGATATCTCCAAGGTCAAGGTGACACTTTGAGCTCAAAGGTCAAAAATGGCCATAAATGAGCTAATGTCTGGGCCATAACTATGTCGTTCATTGTGAGATTTTTGAAATCATTTGGCACATTTGTTCACCATCATTGGATGGTGTGTCACGCGAAAGAATTACGTTGATATCTACAAGGTCACACTTTGAGTTCAAAGGTAAAAAAAAGGCCATAAATGTGCTTGTCCAGGCCATATCTATGTTGTTCATTGTGAGATTTTAAAATCATTTGTTCACCATCATGGGACGGTATGTTGCACGAAAGTATTATGTCGATATGTCCAAGGTCAAGGTCACACTTTGAGTTCAAATGTCAAAAATGACCATATATGATAATGGCATATTAATTCTTAAAATCGCCATAAATTAGCTTCTCTTGTTTTGTGAAGACAGCATGCATAATAGTCTGTGTCAATGCAGCATGTGGGGGTATACGTCACTTTTGTGACAAAGCTCTAGTTTAAACAAAATGTACTATTTTCTATATTTTCACACAATTTACTGTACTTGAACACCATTTAATATGCTTTCACACAGTTAACTATATTTAAAACAATTTACTGTTTTTCTAACGCATATTTCTATATTTATCACACTTTTATAAATTTTATTAAATGTTAAATCAGTTAACTCTATTTTGTCATAAATACTATATTTAAAAGTAGTTGACCATATTTTCCAGCCCCTGGAGTTCTGATTCATGTACCTGTGGTTCCCTGGTGGTTTTGGACTCATTGAAGGACGATGTTGACAAGCCTGGCCCCCACAGCAACCGTCACCCACCTGGGGTCGATGTACGCAACCCACGTGGGGTGCTGGAGGTACGGTATGAGAGTGGCTAGCCTTGTAGTGTAGCTTTGCTTGCTGTAGATCATTGTGTGTGTGTGTGGTTGTTGTGTGGCAAGCTAGAGCCTACTAGAATAATAAGAAGTGATATAATCAGTGTGATTATCAGTGGGATTTAAATATTTGCTGTTATTCATTATAACAAATATTTAAATATTTGATATCTGAATGTTTTAAGTTGTTACTGTTGTTTGTGTTGTTTTTTTATTTTTACTGGAGTCTACATGGTTTAATGGAATTTACTGGAGTCTACAAGCCCTCTAGTTTCGTTGTATTTTGTGTGTTTATTTTGTATGTGTGAGTCTTGTCTACTAAAATTGTTTTGTGCCTTGTTTTGGCAATTTGCCATAAATAAATGAACTCATAGCATAATAGTGTCTCTCCTGCTGGTACACTTTGTGTATATGATTGCAGTCTGTGTGTTTCAGCTGCAGAGTCTGAGGTTTTATCCCTATACAGTTTACTTGTTACATTTTTATTAGAAGCCATTCACAAACTAAATTTGATGTTGATTTACATATTTATTAAAATATTCAGCAGGCAGAAATAAAATTTTCTTAAAGTCGTGAATTATGCAACAGTACTACTCAAAATTAATTAAAAAATTTCTGTTATCTGTTAGAATAGTCAACAGAATGCATGTGCACTATTGTGTAGTTGATCAAAAAAATACTTGAACATGTTCTGATGCAAATATCCTTTGTTCTTGACGACTGTCTAGCAGCATTTTTTATCAATCCAATCTTCAAATACAAATGTAAAAGAACATTTACTTGTAAAATGATCAATCCTAATCACAGAATATTTTTGGTGTTGCGTGCACTAACCTGCAGTTGTGTTGTGTTTGTTTTATTAACAGCATCTGAGTGGACACTTTGATCCAATAGTTCTAGCCAGTCTGGACGTAAGAGTTGTTTGCATGTTGGGTTAAGGTGTTGCCTGTTATTAGACAGGGATTTATTTCCTCCGATTAACAGGTTTATTAATTCTTTGTTTTGTGCTTAAATATTGAATTTTTTTTTATTTAATAACATTTCTATGTTTTGCATGAAAAATATACCGTAGATTTTCCAATGGGAACAACTTTCTGACCGCTTGCACATGTAAAAATTACTACTCAGAACTTTATTTACATTAGACAAGCAGTAAATAACACAAATTCTGACATAAAAAAATGCCTGCTGACTCCAGCCACTGTACTGCATTTTCAGCCTGCTGCAATTTCTAATAGCCATTTGAATTTTGTATTTGGGATGGAACATTCATGTAAGGCATGACATTTTTAGCTTGACTATTTATCTCTTAGCTATACTACTCACCCAAATGTTGATACCTGTGTCCGTAAAGTGCCATTTGGTAAAAGGAAATGTGCAAAATCTCTGTATAACTGACTTGACTACAGTTTACTTAAATTATTTATTTGAAAATTCACATATGTGTTTGAAGTCATGAGGTCGCTATTACAGCCTGCAATTATTTAGCAGAAATATTCCCCCTTTTTGTACTTTCAACCTTATGGTAAATTTGCAAGAACTCAATTTCACTGTTTCTACTACAGGTATTTACATGTAGCTATATGAAACTGAACAGATCTATTTTGAGTCATTGTGTGAGGTCACTGGTGAAGTGCCAAAATTATGACCGGTAATTTAGCAGAATTTTGCCCCTTTTTGTACTTCAAATTATTGTTTGCCTTCACGTTCTCCATAGTCTATATTTACTGCAGGTATTGCAATAAGTACTTTTGGATCATTATGCAAGGCCACAGACTAAGGCCTATAAATCTGACATGCAATTAAACAGAATTTTACACCTTTTTATGCCCCCGGATCGAATGATCGGGGGTATATTGTTTATGGCCTGTCTGTCTGTCATTCTGTCCCAAAACTTTAACCTTGGTCATAACTTTTGCATTATTGAAGATAGTAACTTGATATTTGGCATGCATATGTATCTCATGGAGCTGCACATTTTGAGTGGTGAAAGGTCAAGGTCATCCTTCAAGGTCAAAGGTCAAATATATGTCTTCAAAGCGGCACATTAGGGGGCATTGTGTTTCTGACAAACACATCTCTTGTTGTTGTTTCATAATTCAGGTTTACGTTTGCATGTGACTACTCCTAACTCTGCTTTTAGCATGATTAGCTTCTTTTTTAAACTTTGAAAAGTCAGGTTTATATTAGTGTGCAAGTTATGATTCCCTTAAAGCTTGCATGCGACCAGTACTTTTTTTCTGCTTTCATTCTCCACCTAACATGTAGACCTGTTGGTTGCATTTTGGGACAAGGTCAAGGTCACCAATGCTATCAATGTATTAAAAGTTTGCATTCAGTTACTACAGTTAGGTTGGAGATATTGTGCTGAAATGTTGCGTGTAGGGAGCTTACATGCTGTTCTAGCAAATAAGTCGATTGAGTTGTCATGGTCACTTAAACTAAAAATAGAAGAAGAGTTTCTGCGCAATAAATTAAGTTCAAATGCTGGTATTTTTCTGTAATTTTGTTTGTAGGTAGCTTTAATGCAGAAGATGTTGGAACTGTATTTTGGATAAAAGGAATCAATATCACTGTTTCTTAAAATAGAAAATCAATTTCCATTTAAAAGGTTTAGTTTCGATAGAGTTAGTGTGCTAAAGTTGCTTGTATATAATTTACATTCAGAACTAGGTTGGGATTGCATTTGAGGTCAGTTGGGTCAAGGTGACTGTTACTAAAAGTAGAAACATGGTTATGGTTGGAGATATTGTCATGGTTATTGTCATGGGTCTGGAGGGATGTAATATACTGTAATTTTCCGTGTAGGTAACTTATATGAAGACCTTGCTTTGCAAAATTAATTAAATTCACCTAGATATTGTTAAAATTTTGAAAAATTAATTTTTTATTTTGCTCATTTGCTCATTTTAATTTATAAATTGACATCTTTTAGTTTACATATACTATACTATATAACAATTGCAGATATTTAACTTCAAATATGTATTTGTGGTGATTATATCAGGCGACTTCCAGAAAACTTACATTATACTATCAAAGTGGAAGAATAGTCAAGTGACAGCCCTTGCTGAAAAAGCTGGGATTGGTATTTACTGGTTTTAAGTGTCACACCCCTGTATTTCTTTTTAATGTTCGGAGTATATATTATATGAGGCAACTATACGAAGCAGGAACAAAATTAAAATTGTACTTTGTACTATATATATTATATGCAATTTGTGCTTTTGTACATGTAGGTACATGTCATGGTTATTATATACAAGGACACTTTGTATTCTTATCTTGAGGATGATAAATCACAAGGACTTCTATACAAAACAAAAAGGCAGTAAAAGAAGTGTTAATGATTTTTGCAATGAGTAAAGACAGATCAAAATTAAATAAGAGTTATTGCCCTTTGTTACTTTTGTATGATGTAACTTTTCAGGGCTATATCTCAGAAACTATATAAGATTTCAACATAAAACTTCATGGGTGTATAGATATCAATGAGGAAAAGTGCTGTGCACAAGAGCGATAACCCTACACTTTCCTAAATTGAGAGTTATTTGCCTTTGTTTTTTGTATGATTTAACGTTTAAGGACTACAACTTAGATAACGATACAATATTTCAACTTGAAACTTTATGAGTGAACTCGGCTAAGAATGGGGGGAATTTTCTTGCAAAAGAATCATAACCCTACACTTTCTTTAATTTTTTTGTATGATGGAACTTTTTAAAGCTATACTTCACATACGCTACAAGATTTCAACATTAAACGTCATGGGTGTATAGATACAAATGTATAAATAAGGAGAATTGCAAATGCATAAAAACAATTACCTGACGCTTAATTATTATTTTGAAAATAATATGTATACATATATCAAGGGATTTGCTACCATCAAAAAGCAAAATTTTTTAACTGAGGTAGATTGATTGAACAAATTTGCTTGTTCTGTTATGCACATTCAATTAAAGGTAATACCCCAAATTTTTTATTTAAATCTAATTTCTTATAAACGGCTCAAGATATCTAATTGAAATTTTGCACATTGTTGTAAGTGAACTTTCTCTACAAACTTGCTTTGAAATGATTCATCCATGACGTTCTTACACTTCTGAACCACATGCAGGTTTTGTTGTCTAATTCTTAACATGCAAATAGATGTATGCAACCAGTACTATTGAATTCCTTTGCCTATAATTCTTTTCTTAGGATCGAAACAAATATTTTTTCTTTGACTTATATTTGATTAAAAAGCATGCAATATAGAAATGCAAAACAATTATGGGAGTTTTGATAATCTGATATTTTCTAATTATGTGTTATTATCAATTAAAATGTTTTGAAATAAGATTGAGAATAAAAGAGAACATTTCAAATGAAGTGTCTTTGACAGTTTTAAATGCTGGAACAAAGGGTAATTTTTTTTTTTTTTAATATATAATTTTTTTAGTACTCAAAGTACCCTTCAGTTTAAATTTCATCAATACACTTGGTGCTAATGTCTTAAAAATTCTTCAGAATGTTCTATAAGAAAAGGCTTACGTTCTCTATTCTCATTATGTATAATTTTATAGCGTCATGCGCATAAACATTTGTTTGAAAGAATTCTTTCATAAAAAAATTGCATGTCAGATAATGAAAAAAAGAGTTTGCTTTAACATTAAAAAAATATATATGATGAATTGATTGATGAAACAATATCTATACATAATTTTGTTTACATGGATGCAAATAAAAATGCTAAAAAAATTGGCCTGTGTCGTTGCAGGACTATGTTGACCGTTTACTGGAGAGTGGGCGTCGCTTTGATCTCTCAGATGACTCGGACTCCAAAGACACATCGTCCCAAGATGTTCCTACGACCAAACACTTCTACAAGTTCAAAGTTCTACCAAAGAAATTCCTCAAGATATATTTTGACAGACTGGCCTTGTTAGCTTTGTTAGATAGGTAGGTATGATTGATGTATGATTCAGCCTCTTAACACTTAATCATTTAGATACGTATTGTCATAGCCAGCTCATTGTGTCGTGTCGTGTCTGTTGTCGTGTCTGCCGTCCGCGTCGTGGTAAAACCTTAACATTTTGTTAAGGTTTTGAACATTGGCTCTAAAATCAAAATCTAAAATCAATGTGCTTCCACCTACAACTTTGAAACTTCATATGTAGCTGCACCTTGATGAGTTCTACCCGCCACACCCTTATTTGGGTCACTAGGTCAAAGGTCAAGGTCACTGTGACCTCTTAAAAAAAAAGAAAAGAAATTCTGACAAGTTTTCATTTCTTCAAAAATGCACCCGCAGCCGAGCATGGCACCCGTTATGCGGTGTTCTTGTTAAGTATTTGTAGTCCCTTAGAAAGTTAAATTTAATTAAAGACCTTTTTTTTGCGAAGTTCAACCTTTAAAGGCTTCATTTTCAACCCGTAATAAGATACTGATGAGTAGCAAACAGCATGAAACCTGAACAGTCTGCAAGATACTCGCAGGTTGTTTTGATTTTATGCTGTTTGAACATAGCTATTTTCACTTTGCCTCTGAGTGGGAAAGGGTTAAGTGCTTTCTGTTTTTATATAGATTTAAACCACGTGTTTGTTTGTTTAACATTAATTAATTGGCTTACTCTCATATTTAAGGTTAAAATACTTCCCAGCAAACCCATAATTACATGTAGATATGAAATTATAGATATTAATAATAATATTTTTGTTTGTTTTTATAAGCATCCCCTCCCCTCCAATGTCAAGGTTCAATTGGCAAAAAAGTGTTTACTTTATCTAGTGAATATCCAATTACAGAAGGTTTCATGGTTCCTGAGACAGATAATTAAGCGGAAATGTTTGATATGAAAACAATTATAACCATATTGATTATTTGGATCTAAGTTAGCAATGTTGTACTGTGATTGCCTTGGACAGGATATCACACAGTATATTGCAACTAGTAATTTTAATGTGGCAGTTTAAACTAGTGTTAGACTAGTGTTTTGTAATTATCAGCAAGAGACAAACCATGCCTTTGACATGGTAACCAATGGAATAAATTTATACTCTTGCAAAGGAAGTTTGACAGGGGCACATTGGAGGCATTCTATCGGTTGGGTGGTCGATGGGTTAGTCTGCCTTAAATGTAATATGTTATAAGGTGGAAAAAATACTTTGTGTTATAAGGTGGAAAAAATACTTTGTGTTATAAGGTGGAAAAAATACTTTGTGTTATAAGGTGGAAAAAATACTTTGTGTTATAAGGTGGAAAAAATACTTTGTGTTATAAGGTGGAAAAAATACTTTGTGTTATAAGGTGGAAAAAATACTTTGTGTTATAAGGTGGAAAAAATACTTTGTGTTATAAGGTGGAAAAAATACTTTGTGTTATAAGGTGGAAAAAATACTTTGTGTTATAAGGTGGAAAAAATACTTTGTGTTATAAGGTGGAAAAAATACTTTGTGTTATAAGGTGGAAAAAATACTTTGTGTTATAAGGTGGAAAAAATACTTTGTGTTATAAGGTGGAAAAAATACTTTGTGTTATAAGGTGGAAAAAATACTTTGTGTTATAAGGTGGAAAAAATACTTTGTGTTATAAGGTGGAAAAATACTTTGTGTTATAAGGTGGAAAAAATACTTTGTGTTATAAGGTGGAAAAAATACTTTGTGTTATAAGGTGGAAAAATACTTTGTGTTATAAGGTGGAAAAAATACTTTGTGTTATAAGGTGGAAAAAATACTTTGTGTTATAAGGTGGAAAAAATACTTTGTGTTATAAGGTGGAAAAAATACTTTGTGTTATAAGGTGGAAAAATACTTTGTGTTATAAGGTGGAAAAAATACTTTGTGTTATAAGGTGGAAAAAATACTTTGTGTTATAAGGTGGAAAAAATACTTTGTGTTATAAGGTGGAAAAAATACTTTGTGTTATAAGGTGGAAAAAATACTTTGTGTTATAAGGTGGAAAAAATACTTTGTGTTATAAGGTGGAAAAAATACTTTGTGTTATAAGGTGGAAAAAATACTTTGTGTTATAAGGTGGAAAAAATACTTTGTGTTATAAGGTGGAAAAAATACTTTGTGTTATAAGGTGGAAAAAATACTTTGTGTTATAAGGTGGAAAAAATACTTTGTGTTATAAGGTGGAAAAAATACTTTGTGTTATAAGGTGGAAAAAATACTTTGTGTTATAAGGTGGAAAAAATACTTTGTGTTATAAGGTGGAAAAAATACTTTGTGTTATAAGGTGGAAAAAATACTTTGTGTTATAAGGTGGAAAAAATACTTTGTGTTATAAGGTGGAAAAAATACTTTGTGTTATGAGGTGGAAAAAATACTTTGTGTTATAAGGTGGAAAAAATACTTTGTGTTATAAGGTGGAAAAAATACTTTGTGTTATAAGGTGGAAAAAATACTTTGTGTTATAAGGTGGAAAAAATACTTTGTGTTATAAGGTGGAAAAAATACTTTGACATTGCTCAAGGTATTTCATTAAAAACGAATCACCATGAAGTGTTGCTTTCAAGCCACTTGTTTCATCCCAAGTGATCTACATATTCCGTAGCTATGTCCCGTTGTAAAGAGAAGAAAAAGCAGTGCTGGGAAATTTGTCAGAGTTGTGTCAAAGCTCTAGTTTATTCCTGTCATATAATCCATCTTAATGTTTCACTTCAGAAACCTGTCTGTGATAGAGAATGTGATTGCCACAGTGATGGCGGTGCTGGTGGGAGCCCTGGGGGGTCTGGTGCTAGCGGGCAACTTCTACTACGACATCTGGATGTTCGTGTTCTGTCTCATCATGGCAAGCTGCCAGTACTCCCTTGTGAAGAGCGTCCAACCAGATGCTGCTTCCCCTATGCATGTAGGTATTGCAGTAAAAAGAAAATAACAGGTTACTATCCCATATTTACTGCCTATATTCGAAAGCATAAGGAAGTAACTTTTGTACAGCTCATCTGTGCTCAATGTGCTCGTGGTGAGCTTTTGTGATCATCTTTTGTCTGTTGTGCAATGTTCGTCGTACATAGTCAACATTTACCTTGTTAAAACTCTATATGCCACATAATTGTCAAATCTTCATGAAACATGGTGAGAACATTTTATACAAATGTTATCTCAAGTTCAAAACTCGGTCATGTTGGGTCAAAAACTAGGTCAAATTAAAGAGAAACTTGTGACCACTCTAGATGTCACTTTTTTTTCACAGTTTTGTTAAAATGCTAATAATTAAACATTGTTTACACTCTAGAACTTGTAGAAGTAACAGTATTTGCCCAGTCATCATTAAACTTAATCATAACATTTTTTTCTTATGATATTTTGTCAAATTCCCAAATGGTTCTGGTTTGCTTTAAGGCATGCCTTTGGGGGCTATCACATTTTTGAGTGCAATCTTCATTGAACGATTGTATCAATAATAACTCCCCCAAGTTTAAACATGGTTTTGATCTTGAAAGCAAATGTTGCTTCCAGGTGGCTGAGTAGTTTTCCTTTATGGCTTCAGTGAAACTTTTTTTAGCACTCCAAAAGTCACATTAGTTGCCAAATCAAAATATAGCTTGCTGAGAACATTTGTTCTAATGCTATGAAAGCTAAATTCAAAAACAGTTTTTTTCTAATGATAAAGATCTGCTGGGATGGGGTGGCAGTTTTCCTACATGGCTTTTATGAAACATAATCAGCTTAGAACAGTTCAGTTCCTATGGGTCTCAGGTGAGTGTTTACCGGTAATGGCTTTTGGTCCTCTTATTCTGTTTATCAAACAACTCACACCATTTTTTAAAGTAATAATAAAATATAATCTAATTGTAACACCCTTGATTTGATTTCCATTGCCATGTAGATGCCAAAAATAAATGTTAGTTTGTTTACATAGCTTTGTTTGTGAATAGCAATTTTTTTAAAATTGATTAAACAAATTTACATCAAGGCAGGGGTCATCAGCGAAAATTTCCCCGAAAGTCGGCCAATGTCGCTTTATTTTAACAATTAAGATAATTGAAAAAGCAGGACTCTTAATTTACATTTCCTGATCTATGATTTCAAATGGTTAAATAATGCAACTTATAACAAAAATAGATAAGATATAACAAACAAAACAGGACTTCTCCATTTCCCCTGCTCACTTCTCCTTATATGCCAATCAAGAGAGTAGTGACTTCCCCCTTAAACTTGACCTTAGGCGACCCCTGCAAAATAAAATTGCTGATAAAATTGTTGTATGATTTTGAAATTAAAATACAAAAACAATTCCTAACCTGTCTACATTATTTGTGAGGGAATTGGTTATGAAATAATTTCTCCAGCCATTTCCTCACTACATCATTTTTAGCATGGCAGATGTCATTAACAACTGTCTTGACATGATTGAAATACTGTTAAATATCACAACAGAATAAACAAGTAAATAACCACAATTAAAAAAAATAATTATAATACGGTTTTGTTTGCTGTTCTACATTCACACAGATTCTTGTTATATAACCAAACTCTGTCCTATTTCCGTGGGCTTTTACTATACTAATCACTACGTACAGGGTTACAACCACCTGATTGTGTTCAGCCGCCCGTTCTACTTCTGCCTGTGCTCTGGGCTGATGCTGCTCCTAGATCACGCCAGCCAAGGTGCCTCCCCGCACACCATTTATGTTTATGGGATGCCCTTCACATCAACATCAGCCCTCTGGTTGGCGAGGGATTTCCTCAAAGGTGAGAATAGAAATTATAGGATTTATTAATATTGATGGTTTGTACAAAATGCTTATAATAATAAAGAATTATAAGGCCTCCAAAATTTAGCCTGTGTTTTCAACTCCTCTTTAATAACTATTGTATGTTTTTCCACAATAGAATGTATGGTTACAAAACGTCGTGTTTTTAATTATTTTTTTAATTGCTGTATGAATATTTCTGAAACTTACAAAGTTAAATAACTGTAATGTGTATACGATTCTAATTAAAGAAATTTGGCTACCACAAGATCTGGGAGAGTAACTGCTATTTGTCTGATATTCCTCCATAAAATATTATAGAATCATTATTTATATTTTGGGTCATGAAATTTGTTGTTTAAAAAAAAATGACTGTTGAATGTTAAGTTGTAGGATTTCTGTTTGTGCCAAAAAAATAGAAGTCCCACGAATAATAATATGTTTCAGCGTATAGTCCCACAATTTTGTGTTTTCAAATCCTCTTTAACTACTGCTTTGCTCAAACTTTCATACTTGAATAATATTTAGATGATCAAAAGATAAGAATTTTGGCTGCGATTAGTTTTTTTAAGCATTATGGGCCTTTTTATGTTTTCCCTTTATAGAAGCCTCTAGAGGCCACACTTATTGTCTGATCTTTAAGAAACTTTGTCAGAACATTTGTCACAATAATATCTTAGATGAGTTTTAAAATGGTTATGGTTGGTTGAAAAACATTTTGGCCAGGGGGGCAGCATTTGTCCTTTTATGGCTATAGTAAAACCTTGTTAACACTCTGAAAATTTATTGTCCAATCTTCATAAAACTTGGTGAGAACATTTGGTCTTATGATATTTTGGATGAGTTTGTAAATGGTTCCAGGTTTGTTGAAAAATATGGCCACTAGGTATTGGGGCATTTTTCCTTATATGGCTATAGTTAAACCTTTTAAACACTCTAAAAGTCACATTTATAGTTCAATCTTCATGAAACTTGGACAAAACATTTTATTATGATATCTTGCGGCATATAATTGGCCAATTCCTATGTATCTCAGGTGAGCAACTTTGGGCATTTCAGGCCCTCTTGTTTTACAATTTGAATAGAGCTAACGTGATCAACAAATGTTCTCATTTAATAAATACCATATGATATGAAAACTTTTTTCTAGTAATTAATACAAACAATACAAACATTTCTCTGTTTTGATTTTCAGTGTTTCTGCTTTGTCTGCCACTTGTGTTCACGGTGGGTCTGCTGCCTCAGGTCAACACATTCTGCATGTATGCACTGGAGCAGATAGACACACACATCCTTGGAGGCAATGGTAATGAGTATACAAGGAAGGCAATTGTTTGAAATCTGTTTGAAGTTTAACCCTTGACCACTCAGAGGCAAAGTGAAAATGGCTTTGTGCAAACAGCATAAAACCAGAACAGCCTGTTCGGGTTTTATGCTGTTTGCAGCTCATCAGTATCTAAGGACTGGAAATTAAGACTTTAAAACTTGTATCTAGAAAGATAGGTCTTTAATTAAATTTAAATTTCAAAGGGACTTCAAATGCGTCAATATTTTGGTATCTAAGTGGTAAGGTTAATAAGTGCATCAAAATGTCATGGTGATTGAGAGATCTTCCCACTAATATTACAAAATTTATTTAAATATCAAATATAAAAGTAATATACAAAATTATATTAAGCAAAATGTTGATCAGTTTTGAAGTAAATATAAGTGTACCCCTTGTATTGAGTGTATCCTGAAATAGCTATGTCATAGTAAATCAAAAATGTTTAATTTTAATGGATTATTAAGTAAAAATGGCTTTTGCAAACAGCATAAAACAAGAACAGTCTGCGAGTTACTCGCAGTTTGTACAGGTTTTATGCTGTTTGCTGCTTATCAGTATGTAAAGGTTAGAAATGAAGCCTTTAAAAAACTTGAATATAGTAAGAAAAGTCTTTAATTATATTTAACTTTCTAAAGGACCACAAATGCTTCAAAATACGTATCTAAAAGGCAATGGGTTAATATAAATATGAATCTGTTTAAATATTTGCTACAATAAACAGGCCAACATCACCTGACCTCATTTTGACCTTAGCATTTACCTTCTTTGGTCAAACTTGTAAAAAGGTAAAAAAAAACTGCAAAATAACAGATATTTTGTCTATTATCAATAATACTTCTTACAAAGCTTTGATGCATGCATGGATCATGTCTTTGAACACTATCAACACACCCACATCACCTGACCTCATTTCAACTTTGACCTTCACCTACTTTTGGACTTAGAGTTTACCTACCTGGTTGGACTATTTTGAAGGTCAAAATACCACTTCATTTTTAAACTTTGATACCTGAAACACTGTTATCTATGGAAACTATCAACCTGACCTCATTTTGACCTTGAATGATATTGACCTACTTTATGACCTCCACTTATTTTAATGTGCCCATCAATCAATACTGCCAAGGCTTCCTAAGGGGGCATATACGTTTATTGAATGCAACATGTTCTTGCCTGTTTCAGCCACAGTTAGCCTGGTGTCTTCTGTGTACTCTATCTGTCGAAGTCTGCTGGCTGCAGGGATCCTGTATGTGATATGCTACCTCACACTAATACAGCTAGGCAAGGTAGGTGCATTTGTTGGCTGTATTTTTTATGAAATAATGTCAAATGTTTGAAAGCTCCCAACATTGGGGGTGTGGAGATAGAGAATACTATGTTAGTGTGCTGTGTACTTTAATTTATCCCACGAGTGAAGAAAGGTTTACATGGCAAGCCTCGCCATGTAAACCTTTCTTCACTCGTGGGATAAATTTAAGTACACAATCACACTAACATAGTATTCTCTATGTCTGAGATTAGCCCGGCCATCAAAGAAGACACTTTCCGTCTAAACTTGATTTTTGCTAAGAAGATATTTTCTTCAAAGGAAAAAGTTCATAAAGGCGGATTGTTGTCCCTGAATCTGGGACGACACTTTATGCATGTGCATTAAACCCTATTTTCACAGAGCAATGCTCATATGTATATTGTTTCGCAACTATCAGTAAGTCAGTCAGATTGTCTGTTGGTTGGTTCTTATCTTTCCACACCGTATCTAAATTCTTTTTACTCAGTCTTTTATATGGTAAGCACTTGGAAGGGAAGGAATACACAGTAGTACAATTTGAAATCAACAGGTAAAGGTTTTAGTTTACAGGGTTTTTTAACATGAAAAGAGGTTTCTTCATTAACAGCAGAGTATTTAGCATATGCTTTTACCTACTGCATGTATCATCTAAGTTAGTATGCTGTTTATTGGGAAGAAAGGAAGAGGCCTGTTGATGTTGAAGTCAAAGGTTTATTGTACATGGCTTGTAACAGAGACACTTCTTTTCCTCAAAATACCTAGTGAATGATGCATACTTGGACATATTAATAAGAATTCTAGTGAGTCTTTACAGAAGAATTATGAAGTCACAGAGAACAAAGTGAATGCAAGATTGAACAAAATCTCCATTGCACTCAAAGTGTTTAACAAATATCTCTTGTTTTTACATCAGGCATATCATGGGAAATTAGGAAAACTGGATGATATACATGTTTTAAAGTTTCCTCAGGTCACCATATATAAAAATAGCTGTTTCAGATTATGATTTCAGATAACTTTACTCAAACCATATATTTTTTAGAACATTGTGGATGACCCAAATCCCTGTCAGAACCGTGAGTTTGCCCAGACAGCAGCTTTCTCCATATACAATGCTGTGCTGATAGCGGTCTCCTACCATCTAAGTAGATCTGCCTCTGACCCAAGTGTGCTCTGGTAAGTTGTCATATTAATGCTAACAGTACAAATAAAAAGTCATTTGCTAAACCAGCGAATTTTTTTTGCCAATCAGGAAAAGTACCAGTACCAAATTGGGAAAATTGTGAGCGAAAAACTCTGAAATTGGGAAAATTTGTCTAATGAAGTCTTCATATTGGGAAATTGGTGTATTTGATTTTTTTACTCCTAAAAACTTTAAAATTGATAACTAAATGTTGTCAAATTGTCAATATTTTACTTATGTTCAAGCCATAGAGCTACATAGAGAAACTAACTAAATGTAATATTGCATTTTATTTATAAAAAAATTAATGCCTAGCAAATGTTGGGCTCATTTCTCTAATATTCTAAGTTTCTAGTTTTTCTGTACTATGTAAATAATGTTGCATTTTCAAACAACATGTTGTGAATCCTTATAGTCCTTCGCTGTCAATTTAGAAGAGATACAAACAAGCAATGTGTAAGAATAATCAAGTGCAATGTCTTGGGAAAGCTCTTGTGTATTTTTTAACATGAACATGTTCCTGTTAGGAAAACTCCATAAATATTTTTTTGCTTACTGTAATACATCTAATGAACATAAATTAATTTAAAAAAACCTGTTTCTGCTGCAAACCTCTGTGATCAAGGTTCTATGTAAGATACACCCCGCTATGTTGCAGGATGTTGATACGGGACAAGGTGTTGGGAGAGAAGCAGGAGAAGGAGCCCGTGAAGAAGGCTGAGGACTCTGAAGTGACAGAGGAGATGGAGGACCCATTGCCGGACAAGATGAAGAAATGTGTGGTATGTACATGCCAATTTTTAACAGCAAGCTTAGAAGCAACGTGAAAATGGCTGCATGCAATCAGTATAAAACCAGAATAGCCAGCAAGTTACTCGCAGGCTGTTCCGGTTGTTTGCTTATTACTGCTTACCAGTATCTTACGGTTGGAAATGAAGGTTTTAAAACTTGTTTCTATGCAGAAAATGTTTAATGAAATTTGATTTTTAAGGGACTACAAACTTGTCAAAATGTGTATCTAAGGGTTGAAATCCTTTCTTGTCTAGATCCCCATTTTGATGTTTTTTTTGTGGTTCCTTAGAAAATCTAATTAAATCAAGACCTATCTTAATAGATTCAAGTTTTAAAGGCTTCATTTTCAAACCTAAGGTACTGGTGAGCAGCAAACAGCATAAAACCTTAACATCCTGCGAGTTACTCGCATTTTTACATTGCTTCTGAGTGGGGAAGGGTTAAAAAAAAAACTGTTACTGTAAAGTTTAAAGATGAACTATGATGAATTTTCGCTTCTATTCTATATTTTTTAATGCATAGATAGATTTCAATTTTTACCTCGAATTCCTCATAGCCTGATGATGTGTCATGTTTACAACTTCCATGCTCTTTGGTTAAATTTAAGGACATAGCTCAAGGTCATGAATTTTCATTTCCCCTCTGTTATTCATAGTTAATCTTTTAAGGGGCCTTTTCACGTTTTGGTAAATTTACAAAATTGAAAAAAATTGTTTCAAATTCGCATCTGATTAATGACTAGGATGATATGATTTTTATTATTATTGACATTATTCCCAATGACTAGAAGATGTTTCATGAACATTGCTTATGCCCCTTAGTGGAAGGTCAAGGTTATAATTCAAGGCCACGTGTCATGAATTTTCATTTCTGCTATTGAACCCTTATTAGTTAATGTTTGTCTAGTTTCTTAAGTAGTTGTTATATTGAGTGACACATCTGGTCTTCTGCAGGTTAAGTCACATTTTGCCTGTTAGTGATTTGCTGTTCTGGCGTGCTATTTTTTCACAAGATGGCATCTCAAAACCAAATATTTCCAATTTTAAGATCTGCCTAGTTATTTTAAATGTGAAAACACATGAACTATGTATGCAAAGACAAAAATGGACAATGAATGTGAACTGTAGTTATTTTATTTGAATGTATCTTCATTTGTGACAGAGCGAGCGTTTGCAGTCGGACCTGTTGATCAGTATCGTGATTATGATCCTGTCGTTTGCCATTCATGTCAGCACAGTGTTCATTCAGGTAAGCCCGAGTGCAACAAAGACTTAGGGTAATAGAAATAGTCCAGAACCTGGGAAGAACTAGTACTTGGTGTCTTAGATGAACTTTTTTATGCCCCCAGATAGAATGATAAGGGGGTATATTGTTTTTGGCCTGTCTGTCATTGTATGTGTGTGTCTGTCCCAAAACTTTAACCTTGCTCATAAAATGAAAACTCTTGGATCTATGTTCTTAAAACTTCACATGTGTATGCATCTCATTGAGATCTACAATCAAGCATGGTTTGAGGTTACTAGGTCAAAGATCAAGGTCACTGTGACCTTTACATTCAAAATATAACCTTGTTTCTAAAATAGCTGTCATGCGGCTTCAAAGCGCAGTAAGGGGCATTGTGTTTCACAAACACAGGTCTTGTTTAGCTTAACTCAGACGATCAGATTTGAATTTCCACTGATAACCAGTCTTTTTTCGAATTTACATGAATAAACAAAATTAGAATGAACCTTATGGTTATGCAATATCATTTAAATAAAAGTGAGCTTCATTGTTATGTCGAAATATGAATATTCATGGGACAAATTTGTTTCAAAGAAATAAGTGGTATGTACCTACAGACTAGTTGAATTCTAAACAAGTTATATTTCAAATAGACTGGATATGAGCAAATCCCTCACTGTATGTATTTTAGCCACTGATATATCAAGTGCTGTATTTGACTGTGGGTAATATTTGGTTTCTCATCCACTAAGTCATACGGATGTGTGTCTTTCAGCCACTGATAGATCAAGTGCTGTACTTCACTGTGGCTTGTATGGGGTTCCTCATTCACTACTTCATACTGATGTATGTCTTTCAGCCACTGATAGATCAAGTGCTGTATTTCACTGTGGCTGGTATGGGGTTCCTCATTCACTACGACATACCTATGTATGTGTTTTAGCCACTAATAGATCAAGTGCTGTATTTCACAGTGGCTGGTATAGGGTTCCTCATTCACTATGTCATACTGATGTATGTCTTTCAGCCACTGATAGATCAAGTGCTGTATTTCACTGTGGCTGGTATCGGGTTCCTCATTCACTACGTCATACTGATGTATGTCTTTCAGCCACTGATAGATCAAGTGCTGTATTTCACTGTGGCTGGTATAGGGTTCCTCATTCACTACGTCATACTGATGTATGTCTTTCAGCCACTGATAGATCAAGTGCTGTATTTCACTGTGGCTGGTATTGGGTTCCTCATTCACAACGCCATACTGATGTATGTCGTTCAGCCACTGATAGATCAAGTGCTGTATTTCACTGTGGCTGGTATCGGGTTCCTTATTCACTACGTCATACTAATGTATGTCTTTCAGCCACTGATAGATCAAGTGCTGTATTTCACTGTGGCTGGTATCGGGTTCCTCATTCACAACGCCATACTGATGTATGTCTTTCAGCCACTGATAGATCAAGTGCTGTATTTCACTGTGGCTGGTATCGGGTTCCTCATTCACTACGTCATACCAATGCTGCGTAAAGAGATGCCGTGGCTCTGCTGCTCCCATCCAATGCTCAAGAGCGAGGAACGAGACATGTATGAGGCCAGAGGTAGGCAAGGCTTTCGATCCCATTGATTAAGATTTATGAACCTGTCTATTCTAATTCCATTACATATAAATAATTTAGGTTAATGGACGACTCTTGAGTCTGGGTAGAACCAGTGCTCAGGTGTTTTGGAGAAAATTCTGAGTGGGGTTCAAAACCAGAACCTTCTGATCACTGGGCAGACTTAATATTTACTAGACTACCATTATATCATTGTAGCCAAAGTATGAATGTTAAATGGCAGTTAAAGAATACCATTAAGAAAAAGGAACAAAGGCTGGATATTCTAGTAATTTATTTTTCCCTAAAAAAACTATGCCCCCAAAAAATGGTTTATTATTATTCATTACCTCAAACTTTAATTATCTGAATTTCTTTCAACTTATAATTATATTTTCATTCCTACTTCTGTCTAATCTTTTTAGAAATTAGATATATGTTTTAATTTTAAGTGTTTTTTTTAACATATCAAATAAAAAGATTTGTTGGAATTGAATCATTTATAGCCAGATGCCTTTAAATAACTCATTTTCAAAATTTTTAAATTATATGTTCACATGTTCCGAACATACACAATTTGAAAAAAAATAACAACAATGTATTATCCAATAAATAATGGTCATTTTGAAATAGAATTAAAATGAAATGACTTTGTACGCCTCCAGGCCCTGCTAAGATCATGTGCTTTGAGAAGCTCTACATCTGGCTGAGGTTCATAGAGCGTAACGGCATGTACCCAGTCATCATGATGTGCGCACTGACACGCTCTGTGCCTGTGGTCATATGCAAGTTCGGAGACTAGTATGTATGATTTATTATCTACTGTATTATGTAAGTTAAGCAATTTTCAAGCCATATTCCTTTTAGTGCCGATGTGCACACCAAGTGTTACTGGGTGTCGACCATTACCATTTTGAAAGACAGATTGAAGAAAACAGATTAACCCTTTGCATGCTGGGAAATTTGTTGTTTGTTAAAATGTTGTCTGCTGAATTTCTAAAATTAGCATTTTCTTTGATTTTTTTCAAAGAACACTATCAGAATAGCAAACAGTTTGGATCCTGATGAGACGCCACGCTCTGTGGCGTCTCATCTGGATCCAAACTGTTTGCAAAGGCCTTCAAAATTCTGTTCCAGCACTAGAAGAGTTAAATAGAAACAAAATGTAAAGAGATAGTATTGTTCAGATCTTTACCTTTGTACCCACTGTATCATTCTCAGAGTAAATTATTAGTATGTACTTATAATTGTTAGGATTATGTAGGTTACATATCATCTGTTCATGAAAACTGTAAGTCGCAAGTAGTTACAAAGTATTGCTTTAAATGTCACATGTAAACAACACAGTGTAGTTTTTGATACAATAACAGCTTTTAAGTTGTAGATTTGACATAGTTGACATGCATGTTTCAATGTTTGATTTCAGTGTTGGTCCGCTTGTCCTGGCAATATGCTCGCTAAAGATGCTGCGATTCACGTTTTCCAACACGCCGAAACAGCACATGATCCTAGCCTTCACCACACTGTTCTTCAAGTATGACATGCGTTGGGCGTCAGAAACCATGATCATTGACTACTTCTTTGTTGCCATCATTTTCATGAAGGTATGAGAGATTATCTTAGGGTTTAGATATGGAAACATTTCCATGAAAAACTCATGGTGGTGCTTTAAAATACTTTTCTTCAGTAGATTTATTATGCCCCCTTTCAAAGAAGAGGGGGTATATTGTTTTGCACATGGCGGTCGGTCGGTTGGTCTGTCGGTCCGTCCACCAGATGGTTTCCGGATGATAACTCAAGAACGCTTAGGCCTAGGATCATGAAACTTCATAGGAACATTGATCATGACCAGAAAATCCTACCTTCATCTGTTTTAATGTGGCGATGTTTTTGGGAAAAGACTTGTTGACTTGTTTTTATAGCAAGCTAAGTAATTAAAATTGACAAATTACTTATTTATTGCTCATTGCAAGAGATTTTGCACACAAGTTTTGTACACTAGATATACAATGGAACATGATATGTTTTCTCAAAGGACACTTGACCATTGAGTTTTCCAATAGTTGTTGTACGTTGCAACTTGCATACATGATTATTTTCTTGTTCTTTTATCTCCACACTATGGTTTTGTATTTAAGTTGTCATGTTCTTGAAAATGAAGTTTAATATCCCCCAACATAGGCGGAGGGATATTGTTTTGGCGTTGTCCGTCCGTCCTTTCGTCTTTCTGTTCGTCCGGCACTTTTGTGTCCGGAGCCATATCTTGGAAGTGCTTTCGCGTATTTCATTGAAACTTGGTATGAGTATATATATGGATAAGAAGATGATGCACGCCAAATGGCATTGTACACCATTTGTTAATAACGGAGTTATGGCCCTTTGTATCTTGAAAAAATGCTTTTTTGTGTCTGGAGCCATATCTTGGAAGTGCTTTGACGGATTTCATTGAAACTTGGTAGGAGTATAATATATGGATAAGAGGATGATGCACGTTGGCGTTGTCTATCCGTCCAGAAAACTTTTGTGTCCAGAAGTATATTGGCGGGGGATATCAATTCAACGAATTTGCTTGTTATCATATACATTGTCCCCTATGGTTTTCTTTTTCAGTTCTATGACCTGTACTTGAAGATGAAGTTTATCATCACTTACATCGCCCCCTGGCAGATTACCTGGGGCTCGGCCTTCCACGCCTTTGCACAGCCTTTCAGTGTACCTCGTATCCTTGACAATGGCTTGCATTTCCTTAGCAACGGCTTGCATGTCCATAGCAACGACTTGAATGTCCTTTGCAATGGCTTGCATGGTGTGTTTGTGTTTTATCGGATAGAATCCGATAGATGTCTTGTTGGTGTGTTTTGCATCAAATGATCTTATACTTGCCCTCTGTCTTAATCCTTTGACACTCAGATACAATGTTGAATTCTTTTGTTTTCCCATACAAAATCAAATTAAATTAAAGACCTTTATTATAAAATTCACTTTTTTAAAGGCTTCATTTATGCTGGTTGCATATTGCTATTTTCACTTTGCTTCTGAGTGGAAAAGTGTTAAGATTACCATTGCCATGGTCCATATTCTGGGGAAAATTTACCAGATTGTTGTTAAAGTACATGTATCCGTATGTACTTCTTCAATTCTATGTTTGGTTTAATACCTTTAATTTGATATTTTATTTAATCTTTCACTGGTGGCTTAGTTTGTTATTGATGATTAAACCATTTGCCAAAGTAATTTTGTATGGCTAATAATTTTATATAAATGTTTATTTCAACCATATAAACATTGCAAAAAACACTTAAAATATCTTATAGATAAAATCTGCTCCAAAGTTTTTTTTCCGTACATAATTGTATACAATTCATCCCATTAATGTCCTTGACAAAATACTAGATTCTGCCATGTTGTTTCTGCAAGCGGGGGTGTCAGCTTTATTCTCAACGCCACTCAACCCATTTTTGGGCAGTGCCATTTTCATTACCTCCTATGTGCGACCAGTCAAGTTCTGGGAGAAGGACTACAAGTGAGTAAAACCAGTCTACTCATGGACTCATTATTAACAAGGTCCCTTACCATTCGGGAAATTGTAACTTAAATTGAACCATATTTTATTTGAAAGCTAGCCGTAAAAGGACCCGTGCACATTTTGTGAGAACTTTCTGATACATTTTTGACATCACTTCGTTTGACATTGCTACGGATAGTTTCCCAAAAGAATGTCCTGAAATCGGTAAGTAAGAGAAAATGTAGCAAATAAAAACGCTGATACAAATATTGGTAATGATTGTAATAAACCAGAAGCAAGGTATAGGATATTATAAATACTTATTTAAATATTTTTTAATAAAATGACATATTCGTAAATTTTAAGATGCTTAAGGAATGTCATGAATTTTAGAACTTTACATTATTCAGTATTGTGGTTATTGCCAATGTTAAAGTTTCTGTTTTAAGTTCACTATTCACTTGCATTGTGTAAAATTCATGCATACAACTGTTGTTATAAAAGTGTTGAAGTTGTAGTATATTGGGCTAATGTATAACAAGTAATTTTGAGCAAATTATTTTGTTTAGTTATATGTATTTATAACAACTATTTAGAAGGGACAAATATGTACTTTTGCATTATGTTTTTTTAAAAGAATCAGTACTTATTTGTAATTTTCTGTTCTATTTCAGTACAAAGCGTGTGGACCATAGCAATACAAGGCTCTCACAGCAGCTAGAGAGGAACACAGGTTGGTACGATAACTGAGGTTGAATGATGGAAAAATGTGTCTTTTTTTTGTTCACTAAATTTCATGTTTTACTGTGATGAGTATTGAAGAGGATTGAAGTTTTAGTGTAACTGGACTGATCACAAAAATGATTAAATCAGAGGAAATATTAATCATGTATGCTCTAGAATGGAGCAGAATAGATGTTGATTTATGCCCCCACATATTGGGTAAGCATTACACTTGTTAGTCCCCTACCAGTTTCACCAGAGGGGACTTGAGGTTTGCGCTCTGTATGTCCGTCAGTCTGTGAGTCTGTCACACTTTTCTGGATCCTGCCATAACTTTTAAAGTTCTTAATATTTTTTCATGAAACTTGAAACATGGATAGATGGCAACATGGACATTATGCACGTCATTTCATTTTGTTCCTACATCAAAAATTCTGGTTGCTATGGCAACAAATAGACTAGAAATACTGCTGGAAATGGTGGTTTTCTGGATCCTGCGATAACTTTAAAAGTTCTTCATATTTTTTCATGAAAATTGAAACATGGATAGATGGCAATATGGACAGTATGCACGTCATTTCATTTTGATCTTACGTCAAAAATTCTGGTTGCTATGGCAACACATAGACTAGAAATACTGCTGAAAATGGTGGTTTTTTGGATCCTGCGATAACTTTAAAAGTTCTTCATGTTTTTTCATGAAACTTGAAACATGGATAGATGGCAATATGGACATTATGCACGTCATTTCATTTTGTTCCTATGTAAAAAATTCTGGTTGCTATGGCAACAAATAGACTAGAAATACTGCTGAAAATGGTGTTTTTTTGGATCCTGCGATAACTTTAAAAGTTCTTCATATTTTTCATGAAACTTGAAACATGGATAGATGGAAATATGGACATTATGCACGTCATTTCATTTTGATCCTACGTAAAAAATTATGGTTGCTATGGCAACAAATAGACTAGAAATACTGCTGAAAATTGTGGTTTTCTGGATCCTGCGATAACTATAAGTTTTTTTATGAAACTTCCAACATGGATTGATGGCAATATGGACATTATGCACGTCATTTAATTTTGTTCCTACTTCAAAAATTCTGGTTGCTATGGCAACAACAACAACAAAATCTGACAATGGTGGAATCTCTGACAATGGTGGAGCCGGTAGGGGACTTTAATTGCTTGGCAATAGTCTTGTTCATCCATATGTCTTGTTGTTAACCCTCACAGTGCTGGAACCGAATTTTGAAGGCCTTTGCAAACAGTTTGGATCCAGATGAGACGCCACAGAACGTGGCGTCTCATCTGGATCCAAACTGTTTGCTATTCTGATAGTATTCTTTGAAAAAAATCGAAGAAAATGCTAATTTTAGAAATTCAGCAGACGACATTTTAGCAGTTTACCCAGCATGCAAAGGGTTAAGGCATTTTGTGACTACTCCTCTTGTGACGCATTTTAAAGTCCAATTCCTCCAGTCTTAGAGTGTATATCTCCCTGCAAATCACAATTTAGTTATACAATGACCACTCATTGATGAGTAATTTCATATTTTATTTTATAGCATATTTTATGTTATAGAAATGATATTATGGACTGTTTCTGTATTGGGAGTTTTAAAAGTTCAATGAAAAAAAATTATTTTCCCAATCCAAATGCCCTTGCAACTTTTTCAACAAATGACTGGAAAGACTACAGAAAATCATTAAATTTGTATTCCCCTTCTAGGTGCTGATGACAACAACCTGAACTCCATCTTCTATGAGCACCTCACCCGCTCGCTACAGCACAGCCTTGGCGGGGACCTGCTCATGGGTCGCTGGGGTAACGCAGAGCAAGGGGACATCTTTATCATGGCATCTGACTCTCTCAATGCCCTTGTTCACATCATAGAGATGGGCAACGGGCTGGTCACATTCCAACTCAGGGGTCTGGAATTCAGGGGTAAGACACTTGCATTGATGCTCTTTGAACAACATACCAAGCATTAAGGGTGAAATGTTTGTATGTTATTAAGAAATGAAATTCAAATATAACAGATTCATGGTTAACTGTCTTTATCATGGAAGTATATCTATTTAAACAGAAATGTTAATATGAAAACAACTTGCTCAGTACTTTACTGTTAAGTTTTTTCTGTGTTTGTGTACATTGGCTTACTTGTGCGGTTAACTTTATAAGAAATACAGATATAAGTATTGAATGATCAAATGATATGGTGTAGATTGGCTTACTTGTGTGGTTAACTTTATAAGAAATACAGATTCAAGTATTGAATGATCAAGTGATATGTACAATATCAATTCTAAGCTTAAGAATTTATGTTTATTTGTGTTTTCAGAAAAATTTCTGGAAATTATTTCATTTGTTAAATTTGTTATGTGTGTTTGAAACCAGATAAACGTGAAAGCTGAAAGAGATAAAAGATCCTCTCAGTCAAGTAAAACATTAACCCATTATTGCCTAGTGTCTCGAAAAAGGCCTTGGCAAACAGCGTAGAACCAGATGAGACGCCACATGATGTGGCGTCTCATCTGTGTCTACGCTGTTTGCTTAAAGGAATTTCAGTAAGAAATATTCTAAATATAGAAATAAATATACTAGACATCCCTAATCTTGGAAATCAGTTGATCCTATTTAGGATGAGAGAGTCCACTAGGCATAAATGGGTTAATAAGACTATAAAGTGGGGTCTTTACCTACTTGTTGTGTTTTATATTTCAGGAACTTACTGCCAGCAGCGAGAGGTAGAGGCCATTACAGAAGGGGTTGAGGATAACGAAGGTGGGAAGTCATGACTTTTAAAGTGCAATTAAATAGCAAAGACATTTATCGTTGAAGCAATAGCTTAAAAATATTAATATTAAGTACAAAACACAGATTTTGTTATCTCTCGCAGAAGGAAGAGGGATATAGTTTTGGTGTTGTCCTTACATCTATTGGTCTGTCACAGATTTTTCACGGCTATATCTCAGAAACTGAAAACAATTTCAACATGAAATTTCATGGTTGTATAGATATCAATTAGAAGTGCCATCCATGCGCAAGAACCTTACCTCTTCAATTTATAAAGTAAGAAATATTGCCATTTGTTGTTTTCGTATGATGTAATTTTTCAGGGCTAATATATATCAGATATGATATAAGATTTCAATACGAATCTTCATTGATGTAAATATATCAATGAGGCAAACCTTTTCTTTAAATTCTGCACCCATTAATTAACAAAATTTATTTGGCAGTGAATATCTCTTTTAGGAATTGCTAGTTGAGATTAGACATTGAAGCTGCCATATAAAAGTTTTTTAAATGTATGCGTGCCTCTAAAATTGTCATTCTGACATAATACTGGGTTGTTTTCTTTTTAATCTACAAAAAACTGCAACAATTTTGAAAGGAATACATGTCATAAGCAATGATACAAGAAGTCTGGAAACTGTGAGGAGCATAGTTAAAAATAGCTTTCAGTTCTATTGCCAAACTATTAGTCAAATATTGTTTAAATGAAACTAATTTTTTCATTATTTATTAGCAAATAAATAGCTATCATCCGGACATGCGGCTACAAACCACAAGGAATCTTGCTCTCTTGGTTTTATTAGCTCGGCTGTTTTCGGAAAAAACCCGAGGTATTGTCATAGCCAGCTCCTCGTGTTGTGTCGTGTTGTGTCTGTCGTCGTGTCGTCCGCGTCGTGCTAAAACCTTAACATTTTGTCAAGGTTTTGAACATTGGCTCTAAAATCAAAGTGCTTCCACCTACAATTTTTGAAACTTCATATGTAGCTGCACCTTGATGAGTTCTACACACCACACTCATATTTGGGTCACTAGGTCAAAGGTCAAGGTAATTGTGACCTCTTAAAAAAAAAAAAAAAAAAAAATAATTCTGACAAGCTTTCATTTCTTCAAAAATGCACCCGCAGCCGAGCGTGGCACCCGTTAAGCGGTGCTCTTGTTGCCTGGGCAACAAATCTAAAAAAACAACATTGGTCCTTGCTTACAAACAACAATATATATACCGGGTATGTATCAATCCTTAATTTATGTGCAGAGTTCTGTTGCTGCGAGCCAGGACACTTGCCCCATTTCCTGTCCATGAACGCTGCGTTCAACCAGCGCTGGTTAGCGTGGGAAGTCGTGGTGACCAAGTACGTGCTTGAGGGCTACAGCATCTCTGACAACAATGCCGCCTCCATGGTGGGCGTGTTCGACTTCAGGAAGGTCCTCATCATGTACTATATACAGGTATGCATTACTTTTACCTGGAACTTTATACATAATAAATATTACTGAAGAATCCTCATAAAAAATCATGCAGACCAAAGTTTGACAAACACTATTGATAGTAAATATTTATTATGTTATGTAGACTATATTTGCCAAAGTTTTCTTAAAGGCTCTATAAAGGTCACAAATCCAATTATTATGCATATCGACTGGTCTAATTTTTACCTGATTTCAGTTACTCTTGCATAAAAACTGCTAATAACACAGCTTAGGTACAATGTTGTCAAGAATTATGGAAGATAAACCCGTTTCATAATTGGAAGAAATGTTTACATTTTTGCAACTAACGTGATGTGTAGCCTCAGAGCGTTGACATATGCTAAAAATAGCCGAAAGAAAATTCTATTTTAATTCTATTTTAACAACTTTATACCAGCAGAAATTAACTTATTAGATCACTACAAACGTTTTAACCATTTAGAAAAGACCTACTTTGTGAGTGATACCGGAAAACGTTAAAAGTCATCGTTATATTTTTGGTGACCCGAGTCACTTTCACTTTCTCTTTCGCGAGTAAACAGTGATGTAAATAAACTGATTGTTTGTAAACACAATTGACTTGGAGGACACTTTATTTTGAGCCCAAAACAATTTGTATTGCTAATTTTGTTATTATTATGTCAAATAGCATATATATATATTGTTTTTTGATAACCTTTATAAATAAAATATGAAAAAAATATTTAAAAATCTGTAAATAATTACGTATCTTCACCTTTATAGAGCCTTTAATAGAATAATACACTGTCACTAAGATCCAATCATGGCTTTTAACTTAACGGTAAGCTTTCAGTAAGTACAAGAATTTTTTTGATGAAACATCACTTTTTCTAACATTAGGTGATGATATGTGAAAAACCCTAGCAATGTTCATACCTTAAACTACATTAAATCAAGAGGTTAATGTCCCCTTGAGTTTATTGCTGGATTCATGATACAAGTGGCTTAAAATTTATGTTTAATGTTACAGAATTTTGCTGAAGTCAATTATTTCTCAAAAAATGCTGAAAATAGGAATTTGTTGTGGCACAATAAAGATGGTTTGATTTCTCTGACTTGCAGTTCAAAACATTGCAAATTTGAAATGTAAACAGATCCACATGTTTTTAATTTCAATTCCAGAGCATCATATATTACACCGTACGATCTCCGCGCCTTGAGCAGTGGCTGGAAAATCCCACCATCATGGAGGCCCTAGCAACGGTTGCTAGCGACGACTATGTTGATGTTGACCACATATTCACAGCCGAGGTGGACGATGATTATGCATCGCACAGTTCTGGAATCTCCCGCAAGAGTTTCTGTGGCAAATACTATGAATGGATACAGTACTGTGCGTCTAGGAGAGAAAAGGTTATAATTGTTTGTTTATATTTTAGATATCGAATAAATCTGATTCAATTCTTTGTAGGCTCTGTTAATTGAAAGGATTACATGCTTTTTGAGTGTTCAAATGTTGCAAATAAATAAAGGAAAGGGTCTTGGACATAAGAACTAGAAAGTTAAGGCAGCTGCTGTTTTAATGTTTATGATGTGGGTGGCGGTGCTGGAATGGTAGCTGGAATAATGATTGTTGAAAGTGTGCTCGCTTTTATTAAATAAATTTTCAAAAATCTTATCAAAATACAGGCATAATAAATCACTGAAATACATGTAGACAGGGAAAAAGTCTTATTTTACTTACTGCATATATGATCTTGTATTAGTATACGAGCCAGACTTCTTTGTACATGTTGTCATTGTTCAGCAAAAAATATGTATCAGTGTTGGCTTGCAAGCTATTAGACTGATACATTCTGTATGAACATTCAACTGGCCTAATACTCCTTATGTATAACTTGTTTCAGACGGTGGAGTGTGGCAGAGATTCCCTGCTGGTTTCCCTATGTTTTGCACTCAGTTTGCTGGGTAGAAGAGCACTCGGAAATGCCTCCCATAACAATGGCTCTAGCAGGTATTTATCACAGCTGATAAAATATCATCATCCTTTTAAACATTTCATTTGATCATTCTGGGAAGGCAATGTGTAAGTTTGGGTAGTTAATATTCTGTTGAAATGTTTACAACTTTGGTATTTTTAGCTCGACTATTATATATGAAATATTTACATACTTCTTTATCAACATGAATCCAAGCTATAAGCAAGAGCACAGACAACTGTAACAAGCATTTTGTAAGAATTATGGCCCTTTTTCCACTTTGAATATGCATATTATTGATAAATCTATGTTAAAGTTTGCGTTCCACCTCAACTATTTTCTATGTCCCTTGACATATTGCTTTCATATTTTGAATACTTCTTAACCAACATGACCCCAATCTATAAACAAGAGCAGACAACTGTAACAAGCATTCTGTAAGAATTATGTTCCCTGTTTATACGTAGAAAATTGCAAATTTGGTTAAGTTTTGTGTTTAGGTCCACTTTATTCCTAAAGTATCAATGCTATTGCTTTCATACTTGCAACACTTACTTATTTTCATAAGGGGACTGTGCAGGCAAAGTTATGTAACTCTGACTGGCATTTTAACAGAATAATGGCCCCTTTTATATTTAGAAAATTAAAAATTTAAATTTAAAATTTAAAAAAAGTATCATAGCTATTGCATTCAGAATTGGAACATTCGCTAACTATCATAAGGGGACTGTACAGGAAAAGTTGCATAACTCTTATTGTCATTTTGACGGAATTTTGGCTCTTTTTAGCTCTACTGGCCGAAGGCCTGAAGAGCTTATGTCATGGCGTGGTTTCTGTCGTCCGTGCGTGCGTTAGACTTTTTCTTGTTTATGCGATAAAGTCCACAGTTTTCATCCGATTCTTTTCAAACTTGTTCAGTGTCTTTATATTAATGAGGACTCGAACGCTATTGAAAATGAGTTACATCAGAGTAAAAAGTCCAGAATTATCTCCCCTTGAATTTGAGAAAATTGTAAAATAAGGCTTGTTTACGCAATAAAGTCCACAGTTTTCATCCGATTCTTTTCAAACTTGTTCATTGTCTTTATATTAATGAGGACTCGAACCCTATTGAAAATGGGTTAGATCAGAGTAAAAAAGTCCAGAATTATCTCCCCTTGAATTTGAGAAAATTGTGAAATAAGGCTTGTTTACGCAATAAAGTCCACAGTTTTCATCCAATCATTTCCCAACTTGCAAAGTGTCTTTATCAGAATGATGAGTCAAACCCTATTGAAAATGAGCAATATCGGAGTTATAAGTCCAGAATGATCTCCCCTTGAATTTGAGAAAAAAATATAAATCTTTAACATTTTGCCATAACTTTTGCAATATTGAAGATAGCAACTACATATTTGGCATGCATGTGTATCTCATGGAGCTGCACATTTTGAGTGGTGAAAGGTCAAGGTCAAGGTCATCTTTCAAGGTCAAAGGTAAAAATAATAATAATTGAAAGCGGCGCAGAAGGGGACATAGTGTTTCCGACAAACACATTTCTTGTTTGTTTACATATAAAGTTCTATCCTTTTGAAACTTCAACGGATGTTTTATATCATCAAGGGCCAGAACCCCATTGAGAGTGAAGAAAATTTGTCCAACTTATTGTTGAAAAGGAGCCATTTGAAGTTTAAATTTTACGTTTCTTCTTGTTTATGTGATAAATTTCCCATTTTGGGTCTGTTTATTTAAAACTTACTCAGATTGTTCATACTATCAAGGGCTTGAGCCCTATTGATTCCAGCCAGTAGAGCAATTCAGGCCCTCATGGGCCTCTTGTTTAGTTTAAACCTATTTATTTTAGCTCGATTGCGTCGAAAGCCTTAGGCTTATATAAACGCTCTCGAGTCCGTTTCCTGGGCCTAGAACCAGTACTTGGTGTCTTTGGGGGAAATCTAAAGAACGCTCCCACGGTGGGGATCGAACCCGTGACCTCCCGGTCGCAAGGCAGACACCATATCCATTACACCACGGTTGAGTTAGTAACTTTGAATATTTTTTTAAATTTTGTGTTTAGATCCACTTTACTTCTAAAGTATCAAGGCTATTGCTTTCAAACTACAAATACTTTCTTACTATCATGAGGGTACTGTACCTGGCAAGTTGAATTTTACCTTGACCTTTGAATTACCTTGACTCTCAAGGTCAAATTATAAAATTTTGCTAAAATTGTCATAACCTCTTTATTTATGATCAAATTTGATTCATACTTTGACAGAACAACACTTACTTACATACCACAATGGACTCCACTCAAACCATGCCCCGCGCCCCGAAAGATCATCTAATAAATGACCACACCCCCACATTATTCCCTCTCTCCACCCCCTACCAAAAAAGATTAGTTTTTTTTAAACATGGTAAAAAACCCACAAATATTTATTTTTATAATTTTATTTTTGAAAAACTGCCCACCCAAGCTATTGCTATCAAACTTGAAATATAATCTTATTAGTTTGTTGTATGTCTTTACAAATATTCAATAGATAGAGGAAAATATACCTGAACTCAGAATCGTCTATAATGTACCACTTCTTGAAATATAAGCAATCAATATGTTTCAATTATTGTCCTCTTCCAGTTAGAATATGACTATGTTACCTTGACCTTATTGAATATGAACAATTTCCCCATGATTGCTTACGTTATACTGTCAAGCACTCAAATAGTAAAGTGCGCTGTCTTCTGACAGCTCTTTTTATATGAACAGTTATTGTATTACGCTACAAGTCCATAGGCGGAACAGAGTTGTTGTTTGTTTCTTGACCCCCCCCCCCCCTCCCTCAGAAAATTTGGTTGAATATGATGCATATTAAAAGCTGATTATTATATTCAAAGAAAATGTATTTCTCTTTCTGTCAGTGTTGAGTTTTTCCTGTACGGACTTCACCAGCTGTTCAAGGGAGACTTCCGTATCACCTCCCCTCGAGACGAGTGGGTCTTCGCTGATATGGAGCTGCTAAGAAGAGTTGTGGCCCCTGGCGTAAGGATGTCCCTCAAACTTCACCAGGTAGGGAGATATGGGCTGTGTGTGTTTGCTGCTTAGAATTTGGGTGATAATATTTCCTCCTTTCAGCTGATTCCCTACCTTTTAATAGCAAACTAATTTTACAAATAGTTATAAACTTTACTGAATCTATGTAGAAATGAATTGTTTAGTCAAGCCCCTTATGGGGATTACAGCCTTTTTCTTCCCTAAGGTGGTTCTTTTATCACATTCCTGTGAATTGAGTCCATGCCCTTATACTAGTGTTATCCTTAAGCTAATAGATATCTGAGTTATTTCAAACATGCAAGCTTCCTCCAAAATAAATCTGTTATCTTAAATATTCAACCAATAATATTTTCAGCCTTCATTGCATATAAGCTTTCTGATTCTGATTAGTACAAAACAATGTTGAGCTTTGAAGATGTTGCAGTCATAGATTCGGAAACATTTTTAGCTCGGCTGTTTTCGGACAAAACCCGAGGTATTGTCATAGCCAGCTCGTTGTCCGACGTCCAACGTCCGTCATCGTCGTGCTAAAACCATAACATTGTCTCTAAAATCAAAGTGCTTCCACTTTAAACTTTGAAACTTCATATGTAGATGCACCTTGATGAGTTCTACAGGCAACACCCATTTTTGGGTCACTAGGTCAAAGGTCACTGTGACCTCTAAAAAAAATATAAAAAAATTCTGACAAGCTTTCATTTATTCAAAACTGCACTTGCAGCCGAGCGTGGCACCCGTTATGCGGTGCTCTTGTTAGTGAAGGCAGTTAATCTACATATAATAGTCTGGATGTGAAGCAAAAAACCTGGATGATAAAATGTATCAGGCTTCTAGAACCATCCGAAAACTATAACACATTTGAAGAAAAATTAAGCGGCACCTTTCTTACAATTAAAATTTAAATAAATTTATTAACAAAAATTTAGTTAACCGTTGACATAAATTGCCCTTTGGTCCTTTCGTGCGAGGGTCACACAATTAAGCAAATTTCAATTTACACAAAGTTACACAATGACATTTGCAGCATTGTTCATGATATTGACCTTTGTTTATGTTCTCATTAAACATATTTACAAGCAAATTATACCAACCATATTTATTTTACGACTACAACGATTAAACAACACATTGCTTCAGTTAACTAGTTTAATGACACCCTTCCAATATATTTTGCCTCCCAATAAACATCACAAGAATGTAATAGAATGCTGCTGCATAAAGTATTTACTAACAGATCTATTTAATATATTATACAAGTAAAAAGTGGGATATAATGGCCGCAGCTTTAAACAGAAAAACAGCCGGTGGTAACCACTAGCCCCGAAAGATCAGCTATTCACTCGTGGAAACCGGCTACTTTAAAAATATGCCTACAGGGGGTGGATGAGCACACATTAAAATTACAGATGTGAAGTAACACCGTTATAGCAGAAACACCCCCTGCCTAAAATAAAATAATGCTATTGCTCATCAAGCGACCGAACTAGGAGAAACCATATACTTGACTGGGCTAAACCTAGTTCTGCCAATCGCTTGACCATTGAGAATCGCTCCACTTGCGATCACACTTTTACATGACTCTTAATATCAATGATCGCTTTTATTTACGATCACACTTTTACATGACTCTTTTAATATCAATAATCGCTACACTTGCGATCACACTTTTACATGACTCTTTTAATATCAATAATCGCTACACTTGCGATCACACATCAATAATCGCTACACTTGTGTCATCACACTTTTACATGACTCTTTTAATATCAATAATCGCTACACTTGCGATCACATTTTTACATGACTCTTTTTATATTAATAATGGCTACACTTGCCATCACACTTTTACATGACTCTTTTAATATCAATAATCGCTACACTTGCGATCACACATCAATAATCGCTACACTTGTGTTATCACACTTTTACATGACTCTTTTAATATCAATAATCGCTACACTTGCGATCACACTTTTACATGACTCTTTTAATATCAATAATCGCTACACTTGCGATCACACCTTTACATTACCCTTTTAATATCAATAATTGCTCCACTTGCGATAACACTTTTAAATGACTCTTTCAATATATCAATAATAGCTACACTTGCGATCACACTTTTACAACCAGCGATACCACCTTTTCACACACTTACTCGGACATTAAAATACCAATCATCGCTCAACCAGCGATTTGACACCTAAATGTTTTTCCCCTACAGTATTGCTACTACAGTCTACTCTCGTTATCTCGAAGTCGGTGGGAACAAGAAAAAATATTGAGATTACGAGAGTTCGAGATATCCGATTAGGCGTTTTCAACGAAAAAATGAGACGACAATTTACCTTGTTTTTAACATCTATATACTTGCTAAGTGGTCTAACTAAAGCCGTCACCATGTGGCATAATACTCTCTACTACCCTATCTATTACCTAATAATATACACGTTTTTAGGAGGCACGATTGTATTTGCTATTTAAATGCTTACAAGAAATATCTTTAAAAAAGATATACGGCGTTGACTGTGGTCGATGTTTATGAACGATCAAAAGTTATCTCTATGAGATAAAAAGTAGCGGATGCCTTTTTCTGCGCAGTTCTTAGCTACATCACAAGCAAATCAATTACGGGGTGTTGCGCCAGATTTCGTGGCTTATTTTGCTTTATGTGATGTTATTACTCAGATATCTATATTTACAGAATAGAAAAACACAAGAAACATGAAAATAAATGAGTGCATATAGGTCAGCCGGCAATACTCGAATCTTATTTAATTGCATAATTATAGTGTAGTGAATTATTGTGCTCATGCTTAATAAACTGGTCTAAATGGATAAATATTTCTAATTAATTTTATCAAAATTGGTCCTTATCATGCAAATGTTGAAAACATATTAAAAATCGATGATTGACATACCACAATAATATCGCCGAATATCTTTATTTAGTATCTTTCTGATCAAAACAGACTTCAAGTGCACAAAGTTTACGAGACAGCGTTTATATAAAGATTTCTGCAACTGACCGCAAACTGACCTTGATACCTTGCGGATTGGAATGCAATGCATTAAAGTTAGGTAACAATTCTGCTGCTGAAACGACGGCTTGTTTACGCCAACTGTACACGACCAAGGCAACAGCTGTGCCTAAAATATTGATATATCGACAAAGCGACTAAACAAACTATTTACTCCATCAGACAAAATAGCATAGATTCCAATTTTTTCCTTCAATGAAAAGATCGCAACCCCTTCTGCGAACTCCGGTGATGAACTGTATATAAACTCTGACTTTCACACACTGGCCGCGTATTGACCGAAACCTCGCGGGTTGAAATGCAATGCAAGTAAGTACTAAATATGAGAATATAGCCTTTAGTATAAACGCTTTTGCGCTGGTAATTCTCTGAAAATAAAAGGTGAACGCACAAACTGTATTTATGTCGAAAATTGATTGTAAAACTGTTCTATCTATTGAGCCTTTTCATTAGAGATAAAATTGTTTCATGCAGTAAAACAGTGTTACAAAGACGCGGATATGTTTCCAATGTTCTGGTGTTATACTCAAATCAGCCAATGGAATAAATGAAGTGTATTCATTCGTACCTAGCCGTGGGAAATTTTATTTGAATATTATTGGACACTTACAAAGGTCAAGTCAGGGTGAAAAGCTGGCTAAATACAGCTTACGCCGAAAAATGAGGTTTTACGTGTTACTGAATTGCATGAAAACACACGGTTATCATTTTCTAAACTGTCGAGTAAACATCTGGTTAAGTTGCTATTTAAAGTTATGATGCAATCGACGTCCAATGAAGACGAGAGTTTTTTATCTGAACATGAGTAAATCACGTTCGGGAATACTGAACTGTACATGTACATTTTGTAGTTTGAAATGCAAAGTTCAATCGATTATTAGTACAGGATAAAATAAACCCACAGATTATAAAGTGACAGGCCTCACTCAAGTGTTAATGGCTAACAACATGACACACGTGTGTTCATTGATGCAATTAACGAATCAATTATCTACCGCACAGTATCGGGAGCAGCGTGACGGTGAAGTATCAAAGAAAAAATTTCTGACCTTTGCCGACACTGGGACAGTTATTCGCACTTCGAGATAAACCACAGTAAATACATGTAAAATCGGGACTCAGGACAAATTTTTATATCGAGATATCGAATTATTCGACATAACGAAAATCGAGATATGCAATGTTTATTAATATAGATAAAAAAGGAAAAAAGTTGGGACATCGAGCTTACTTTGACATATTGAGAAAATCGAGATATCCGATGTCGAGATAACGAGAGTTGACTGTATTTTTTTAAGCTTAATCTTTGATAACTTGGAATTATCCGAAAGGACTAGGTTGATATACTATGCATGTAGCCCAGAGTCCATTAGAGTAAATGTGTTGAGTCATTGCTGCTAAGACTAGCTCGGAGAGATAAATGTTTTAGAATAAATGTGCATGCCCATCCTACCCTCAGAAAACATAATTTTTCAGCACTGCCACAGTATGGCAAATAAAATAAACGAGACATATATGACAATTAAATAACCAGACATATTTAAAATAAAAAAAAGCTCAAATGACAATAAAATAACAGACATATTATATTAAAATATAAAAACCGACGACATATTGAATTTTCGCATATGGAAGCTACAAAATTACTGTGCACTATATAAACACAAGAGAGTTTGTTGGTCATGGCAAAATGCATGTGCACTATATAAACACATGACAGTGCATTGGTCAGTTGTATCACTCAAGACATTCCAAGCGCCATATCAGGCTGTCTGAGGGAAAGTTCCGCCCAAGTTGTACAAGACCAAGGTTGGCCCCATCTCGATCGTTTGTGAGAATGTTGCCTGGCCCCGGCACCAAAATGGGCTTGGATGTGGGCCATCTGATTATAGGAGCCCGCCAGGAGCCAGTGTACATTTACTGGAAATAAAAAACTTTCCGGCAGAATCATATAACTAAAATGTTAAGTCCACATTTCTGCAAGATATGGTTTTAAATCAACTCTGTGCATCTTCAACTGTGGACATCTGACCAGTCTCGATATTAATCAGGATGCGGTGGGTGTTTTTTTTTGGCGATCTCATAATTTTTCTTTAAACATTTTAAATGTCAATTATTCATTTTTTTATTAAAATGTTTTCAGTAGTAATTACATTCCAAACGATTTACAACTATGTTAAAATAAATTAATAAAAGATAAACAACTATGATAGAATAAAATAATACATGTAAATAATTATTTCCCACAATGTATCTGTTTTTATGAAATTGTATGGTATTTACAGTTTTTGATTATGAAATATATTACCATGATGAGTTATTTCAGCTTATATAATTCTTATATGCGCACAGAAAAATAATGTAGATGAATGTGGTATAATTTTGTATGATTGTGCTTGCGAAAGCAGGTTTAAAAATAAATTGTTGTGAAAATACCACACTTTTGTCATTTTGGTCACCCTATTGGCCACCATCTTGGCAGCCATTTTATGTTTTTTGCAGCAAGAGCACTTTTGTGGTATTTAATTCCTCCAGGATGTTGATATATACCTAAACGAACAATTCAAGTGAAAAAAGATGAGTATTCCAAAAATATAGGGAATAAAGGAAATTTTGTACTTTTGACAGCCATGTTGGTGGCCATTTTGGATTTCTAGCAAAATGCTCAATGATGCCAAAGTGGCATCCGATGGATTTAGGTTCTAGAGATGTTGGGGAATAATAATACAGCCAACCAATTTATGCGTACTATAACTTAAGGTCAACCCAAAAATCAGGGTTTGACATCTAGACTATAATATTTCTCTCAACGAATGCATATTTGTAAAGAAACCGTTCTTTTATTTCCTGTGCAAATTGAATGAAAAATAATGAACACATCATTTCAGGACCATTTTCTCGGATCTGATACATACGAGACGGAGAAGCCGTTATACAAGAAGCATTTGTACGATGCAATCACTGAGTACGAGACCAATCTGGTGATATCCCATGAGGCGGATCCTGCATGGAGAAATGCAGTCTTGTCCAATACGCCATCGCTGCTAGCTCTCAGGTAATAGACGCTTGCATAAATGTCAATCATGTTTTTATTAGTCTGCAAAATTAACCAATCATCGCATTTGGACTTCATGTGTGATGCTGTGAGTATTTTAGAAGAAATTTCATTTGCTCATGCATTTGGTTTGTTTTCCAAAGGGCAGATGGTAATGATTGTGTTTTTTGAATGACTTAACATTAATCCTTTAGCAAAATTTTGAGAGAAGCTTAACAGGTTTTTGGCAAAACACGGATCTGTCTTTTGCATTTTCATGTGTGTGGCTAAACCCCTGATCTGTCTTGCATTTTTATGTGTGTGGCAAAACCCGGATTTGTCTTTTGCATTTTCATTTGTTAAAAGTTTTAAAAATCTCAGTCATTATAAAAGAATGATGTTTGAAGGCTTACACTTAGTAAGGCACTTGTTTGTCAGTTGTCTAAGTAAAACTTATGCTTGAAATATTTTAACAAACCATAAAAATTCCAAACAAACAAAAGCAAGTGGATTAAGCTAAACATTTACTGATCAAATGGTTGACCATATACATGTTTTCAACTTGACTTCAATTTTGATATATGGAAAATACCCTCTTAAATATTTGTCTGTTTCTATCTTAAACCATAGAATGGAGCTAATGAAGCAAATTCTTTTTGAAAAGGTACATCCGAAGAAAAGTGAAAATGGCTATGTGCAAACAGCATAAAACCAGAACAGCCTAGGAGTAACTCGCTGTCTGTTCAGGTTTTATGCTGTTTGCTGCTCATCAGAATCTAAGGGTTGGAAATGAAGCCTTTAAAACTTGAATCTAGGAAGAAAGGTCTTTAATTAAATGTAACTTTCTTAGGGACTACAAATGTGTTAAAATACGAATCTAAGTTGTAAAGAGATTACCTCATGAGATACACTGTTAGGTTTCTACTCAAAACATGTTTACAGGATTGACATATTATGATACCCCCACAAACAAAGTTTAGGGGGGTATATAGGAGTGAGCTTGTCTGTTGGTTCGTCGGTCCATATTAAGTGTCCGCTCTATATTTCAAGTTGTTTTCATCCGATCTTCACCAAACTTGGTCAGATGTTGTATCTAGATGATGTCTAGGGCAAGTTCGAATATGGGTCATGCTGGGTCAAAAACAAGGTCACGGGGTCACTTGGAGTGTTTCAAACATTGAGCATATTGTGTCTGCTCTCTAATTCAAGTAGTTTTCATCAAAGCTTCACCAAACTTGGTCAGAAGTTGTATCAAGATGATGTGTAGGTCAAGTTCGAACATGGGCCATGCCGGGTCAAAAACAAGGCCATGGGGTCACTCAGTGCGTTTTAAACATAAAGCATGGTGTCTGCTGTCTTTTGTGAAGACAACATGCAAAATATACTGTGTCAATGCTGCATGTGGGGGTATTCGTCACGTCTGTGACAAAGCTCTAGTTATGAATAAAGTCTTCTTATGACTCTGTATTTCACATCAAATATTTCTGTTCATTGCCAGGAACGTGTTTGATGATGGTTCGGACGAATACAAAATAATCATGCTGAACAAACGATTCCTCACATTTAGAATTGTCAAGGTAGGTCTATCAGTGTTGATAACATTTGAATTGTGTATAATGTTTGAACATTTTGGATGTGATATTTATTCAGATTAATTAGATAATCTGCTCACTTCTTTGATGCTTTTAACCGAAAATATATGCACAATGAGTTGATTGCTTATGATGCTTTTAAAGGTAATTTTGAATCATTAATTGTATGCTTTATTTTTGTTTAATTAATAATTTATACACAAACATTTGAATATGTTTGTTTGACATTTGTTATCTTAAGAGTATTAATTAACCAATTATTGTCAAAGTTATGTTAGGTCCAAAATAAATTTTCATCAGTATTAAATTATATAAATATGATCGAAAGTGTATTATCAAACAAATTAACAAATTATTGAAACATCCATCATATCAATCATGCTGTAACAATCCAAACATATTCGTTAACCCTGTCCCGCTCATTAGCAATGTGAAAATGGATATATGCAACCAGCATGATCAAGAGCAGCCTGTGCATAACTCGCAGTCAGTTGAGGTTTATGCTGTTTGCTTCTCATCAATGTCTTAGGTTTGAAAATGAAGCACGTAAAACTTAAATCTAGTAAGAATGGTAAATTTAATTTTTTTTTTTTAACGGAATACAAACGCAGTCAAGCGCATATCTGAGTGTAATGGGTTGATATATTGGTAAATCCATATCTACCCACCAGGTAAATAGTTAATATATTGGTTATCCCTTATCTCCCCACCAGGTAAATAGCTAATGTATTGGCAAACCCATGTCTCCCCACCAGGTAAATCGTGAGTGTGTGAGAGGGCTATGGGCCGGCCAGCAGCAGGAGTTGATATTCCTGCGCAATCGCAACCCCGAGCGTGGCAGCATCCAGAATGCCAAGCAGGCCCTGCGTAACATGATCAACTCCTCATGTGACCAGCCAATTGGCTATCCTATCTACGTGTCGCCACTGACAACCAGCTACTCCTCCACCAATGAGCAGTACACCTCAGTTGTAGGGGGAGAGTTCATTATTGCCAATGTCAAACGTTTCTTTACAAATGCATGGCAAAGGTAGGTTCCTTAAAAATATTCTTAAAATAGTTTGTCATGCCCCCGGATCGAAAGATCGGGGGTATTGGCCTGTCTGTCTGTCATTCATTCATTAATTGTGTGTGTTACCTTGGTTAAAATTTTGCAATAACTTTTGCATTATTGAAGGTAGCAACTTGATATTTGGATGCATGTGTATCTCATGGAGCTGCACAATTTGAGTGGTGAAAGGTCGAGGTCATCCTTCAAGGTCAAAGGTCAAATATATGGCTTCAAAGCGGCGCAATAGGGGGCATTGTGTTTCTGACAAACACATCTCTTGTTTTAATATCATAAATACGTTACCTGTTATCTCTAGCTTACCCCTTTCCAAGGGAGTTATTTCATCCGGAAAATATTCAAGCGCTGGGAATCGTCCACCTCTATAAGAATCCAAATCAGGTTAAACATAGTACAATGCAACCTAACAGGAAATCAAGAACCACAACTCATCTTTCCTTTCCGGATAAAACCATGTGCACGCCTATTTTAGGCTCAGGACTTATGTGTTCTTTTCACTGTGTTTTTGGCGGAGTTTAAAAGGATAAAGTTTATTTATCTTTTATTTGTATCATTCGGTTTATATTTCTATACTTTTTGTTGCAGTAATTGTCATATTTCTGCTTTTGCTGGGTTTCTTTGTTTGCATCGTCGCTCATGTACATGACGTCATGAGCACGTGAACCACGAGGAATTCGTGCCTATTCCCCAATAAGTAATTGAGGTCAATTGGACAGCGTTCTTTGTGTTTACATTTTGTGGTTTAACTTTTTATTTGAATTTATAATCATTAATTTGTTTTTTTGTAGGTTCTTTCTGTTTCTTTTATTTCAGAATGAACTTACAGGATAGAGGTTCTTGTGGTCATATCAAAGCAAGGTGGGATTCCCACGATACTTGCTTGGCATGTACCGGTTGCACATTTAATAACAAATGTGCGGTTTGCGATTTGTGGGCTTACGACGTATGGACAAAAGCAGGTCGCCGGAGGACGTCGATCAGCCGCAAACGCAACGAACCTCCATCCGACGTTGATTACCCGGTGACTCCACTGGTCAAGGATGACCAGCGGTTTTGTCAGTCACCGGGTACCGGGCAAGATGGTGTTGTTGTCAGTCGATCGTCATCAGATCTTATGACTCACACCATGCATACCGGCGACATTGATCATGGAACGACTGGATCAATGTCAGACCACATGGCAGCCGCCATTCTACGGTCTTTGTCCGGTGACGTAACCGGTCATAATATGACCGGCCGGTCACCGGTCCGGTCCGGTCACCGGTCATGTCACCGGTCCGGTCCGGTCCGGTCATGTCACCGGTCCGGTCCGGTCACCGGTCCGGTCACCGGTCCGGTCCGGTCACCGGTCCGGTCCGGTCACCGGTCCGGTCCGGTCACCGGTCCGGTCCGGTCATTGATCACCGGTCCGGTCCGGTCACCGGTCCGGTCCGGTCCGGTCACCGGTCAACAGTCATCAGTTGGGCCTGCCACCGATAACACCAATCGCCGGTCAAGAAGAACTCGGTCTTCATCATCGGCGTATTCTTCTACATCCGATTCGTCGTCGAATACATCGTCTTCATCAAGGAGTGGACATCGGACACGCTCTTCTTCGTCGAGCAGTTATCATCGTCGCGGCGCTCATAAGCGATCACGTCGTCACTCACGGAGACGGTATTCCAAAAAAATCTCGATCACATCGCAGCCGATCCACATCTCGACAGCGCAGCCGATCCAGATCTCGACATTGCAGGAAACGAGGACGTCGGCAACGTTCACGTAGACAGCATCGGACTTACCATACGTATAGTCGTTCACCATCGTGTTCCGTTATGGAATCGCATGTTTCCATGCCAAATGTGTCGGTTCCAACGTTGACTGCCACACGTATTGCATCTTCAGGAGCTCATCTCACTACTACGGCGTCAGTGTCAACACCACGAGTATCATCTACAGTATCTAGTCGTGTACTCCCTACAGCTACCCTGTCGAATCCTGATACACTATGGATACAGAATTCAGCGGGACATTTTGTACCGGTCAATGCTGATAATTTACCTTCTTCCGGTTTACATTATCAGTTTACTGACGTCGGGGATGATCATTCGCTGTTACCAGACAATTACAATCCGGTACAAGATATTCTCACTTCTGTTCCTGCTGATTCTATACAAACCGCTGGTGTTGTAGAGAGTGAGGCTGATTCAGATGCAGAATCTAATGTTGAGACGGATCAATATTTAGCTCCGATTGGTCAGATCTATGAACTGATGTTTCGTACTCTTGGTGAAGATTACTGTCCAAGACCTGCTGAACTGTCTTCAAATGCGACGATTTCTGTGACAGAACAACTTTTTCGTACATTTGATCCCAACAGGGTTATTAAGTCGACGGCTCGTCCTGACCCACGACTTCCCATTGGTTCTACTGTTCTATCTGTTCTTCAATCATTGGAATCAGCTAATAAGACTATTCCAAAACGAGGAGAAACATGGAAAATTCCTAAGGAACTAGCTGATCCAAAACACCAGGAAGGTAGTAAAAGTTACAAACCTCCTGTACCACATGCAACATCTGGGTTGGATTTTTCAAAACTTCCGGTTCCAGATCCGGACATAAGCAAGCTATCTCTTGTAATGCCAAGTGGTTCCAATTCAGTTTCTGTTCCGTTTTCAATGTTGGAAACTTGGGAAATGAGGGAACGTAGATCATTAGGTTTGACTAACCAAATTGACTTCATGCTAGCGACAATTTTACAAATGGTGTGTGATTGGTCGGAATCTGTTCCGGAGGAACTCCGTGATTTGTTAATTCATCTCTCACGGACCACACTGGCCTTATCTCACACTTCTGCTTCTTCAATGTCCGAGATGCTAAGGATTCGTAGAGATCTTATCCTTACTTCTTTACCTAAAGATTTTCTGTTGGAACCTGGTATGAACTCGCTCAGAACAGCTCCTCTCACATCAGGGTTTCTTTTTGGTGGAAGGATACAAGAAGCAATCACAGCTGACAAGGATGACCAACTTCATGCTTCTTTAGCTAGAAACAACTCTGGACAACGCCAAGGGGTCTTTAAGCATCCTGCTTCTAGGCCACCAGCAGTTCCAGCATTCAAGACGGCTAAGAGAAATAACCTTTTCTCTAAAAAGCCTTCTTTTAATCCACGGTCAGGTCCTAATAGGCAGTCTTCCTATAACAGACCTTCTTTGTCACACAAGTCTTCTAATAAAGATTCTGGGAAAAAGGGCAAACCCAAGCCGGGACAGAGGAATTTCAAACCTTCTACCGGCAGGGGCGCACCTCCTGCTTATCAGCCCTAGGTCCCTTCCCTTTCTACCGCCACAACCTCCGATGCCGGAAATACCAGTCGGGGCCAGACTTTTCCACTTCTCAAATCGATGGCTTCAAATTACTTCAGACGCATGGGTTCATTCTCTTGTGACAAAAGGCCTGACTTTTCAATTCGAAAAAAGGCCTCCACTTTCTCGCGTCCCTATAGAGCTGGTATCTCGGCATCCACATATTCCAGAGTCCATTTTCGGGCTCTTGGAAAAACAGGCGGTAGAAAGGGTTCAAGATCCTTATTCTCCAGGATTTTACAGTCGTCTTTTTCTTGTTCAAAAGAAAAATGGTTCCTGGAGACCAGTAATAGATTTAAAAGTGTTCAACATGTATCTCCTCAAACCAACTTTCAAAATGGAGACTCCTTCTTTCATACGGGAATCCATCAAACCCCTGCACTGGGGGGTGTCTTTGGATCTGGAAGATGCTTACTTCCATGTTCCTATACATCCCAACTACCGAAAGTACTTGCGATTCGCCTTTCAAGGCCAAGTCTACCAGTTCCGGTCTATGCCTTTCGGGTTGGCGACAGCCCCACGAGTTTTTACCAAACTAATGTCGGCAGTCGGATCACACCTCAGAGTTCACGGGATTATTCTTCTTCAGTATTTCGACGACTGGCTCTTACACCAGCTCGATCGTCAATTGCTTCTGTACAACCTAGAATTCTCTTGGAAGGAGCTCCTCTCGTTAGGGCTCCTTCTCAATGCAGACAAATCAGACCTCATTCCTTCACAGGACTTTACGTTTGTGGGAATGAATTTCTTGACCCACATCAATCGGGTCAGAGTGTCTATTCAACGTATATCAGACCTTCTGATGAAGGTCAACTGGGTTTTGTCCCAATCTCATATAACAGCTCAAGAATTCCTCTCTCTCAACGGTATCCTGAGCTCAGTAGCAGACTTTGTGCAGTTGGGACGTCTCTTCCTACGTCCTCTTCAGCACTATCTCTCAGCTTGTTGGAAATGGTCTCCAGGCAATCTATTAACACAGATTCCAATCCTTCCCTCCTTAAGGTCTCATCTTCAGTGGTGGCTAGACGAGGAGACTCTGTTGGCAGGAGTACCCCTTCTTCCCCCGCAACCGTCATTATATCTAATAACGGATGCGAGCAAGGAAGGGTGGGGTGCTCACCTGGAACCTCTCAGTCTGATAATTTCAGGGTTGTGGTCTCATCAGGAATCTCACCTTCATATCAACAATCTAGAAATGCGAGCAGTATTTCTAGCTGTATCTCATTTCCAATCACATCTTCGAGACTCTTGTGTGATGGTGTCAACAGACAACACATCTGTGGTGGCTTACATCCAGGCACAGGGGGGAACACATTCTCAATCCCTGTATCTGGAAACCAGAAAATTACTTGTTCTTTGCAAAACACTCAACATTCATCTGCTGGCAAAATATATACCAGGTCGCCTCAACGCCCTGGCGGATGGTTTGTCTCGCAAACACCAGTTACTTCCATCGGAGTGGACACTTCATCAAGAAGTGACCAACCAGATCTTTTTCAAGTTCGGTTATCCCCTGGTCGATCTATTTGCAACCAGACACAATCACAGACTTCCTCTGTATGTGAGTCCAGTTTACGATCCAGCAGCGTGGGCAATCGACGCGCTTTCGTTCGCATGGGACCAACTGGACGCTTACGCCTATCCCCCACCCATTCTAATTCCCCAAATATTGGGAAAAATCAGGGTGAGCTCTTGCAGGATACTCCTGATTGCCCCTTGGTGGCCCAGAAGATCTTGGTTCAACGATCTTCTCAGTCTCCTGTACGATTATCCCAGGAATCTTCCTCACAGGTCAGATCTTCTGTCTCAAAGCGGCAGACTACATGCGGACCCAAAAATGTTCCACTTACACGTCTGGCCGTTATCAGGCAATCTTTGCAGAAGAAATGTTTTTCTGTCAGGGCTTCAACCCTCGTTGCTTCGGCAAGGAGAAAATCCACCAGAGCAGTCTATGATGCTCGTTGGAAACTCTTCTCCAATTGGTGTTTTCGAGGGAAAATTAATCCCCTCAATCCCTCTGCTAGATGAATAGCGGATTTTCTCATTTATCTTTTTGATGATAAGAAACTTTCTCTTAGTTCCATCAAAGGATACAGATCTATGATTTCGCATACATTGGCTTTCACTAAGTCTTCACAAGTCTGTGCTGATCCAGCTATTTCAGAACTTGTTCGAGCTATGGAACTTAGTCGTCCTGTATCTCGTACACTTGCTCCTAAATGGGATTTAGCTTGTGTGCTTGGTTCCCTTATTAAGGCTCCCTATGAACCTCTTGATCAGGCTTCATTACAATTCCTAACATGGAAGACCGTTTTCCTTCTTACTATGGCTTCAGCCAAACGGAGAAGTGAAATTCATGCTCTTTCTATCGAGGATAGTCATCTTCGTTTTGACTCTTCTGATGGTTCTGTTACATTGTTGTGTCAGTCAGGATTCCTTGCTAAAAATCAACTCCCCTCTATGGCTTCCAAACCCTTCAAAGTTCCAAGTCTATCTAGAACTTGTGGACATGAAGATGATGATAGACTCCTTTGCCCGGTCAGGGCTTTGAAGTTCTACCTTAAAAAGGTAAAGTCTATTCGAGGTTCTCGCAAGAGACTTTTCATTCCATTAAAAGGGGGGGGGCGATGTGTCTGCGGCTTCTATTTCTCGTTGGATAGCCTCGACTATAAGGAAAGCTTATTCTTCTCTTTCATCGAGGGATTTATCCCTGTTTAAGATAAGACCGCATGAATTAAGAGCTCTTTCGGCTTCGTGGGCTTATATTAATCAGACCCCACTATCTGAAGTGCTTCAAGCTGCTTTCTGGAGGAATCCGACCACCTTCTCCTCTTTTTATCTTCGTTCTCTTGAGTGCCAACAAGACAATTTGTATAAGTTGGGTCCTCTTGTAGTGGCTCAAACTGTAGTTTCTTCTATGGCGTAAGTACACTGGTGCCATCCGAGAATTAAGTACTATACTGTACTAACAAAGATTATAAGAGGACTTGATTCTACTATCTCTGGCTGTAAACCCTCTATATGGGTTTTGCTGTGATGGGAAAAAATATGCGAACCTTCCCGCCGCAGCTGCAAAATCAGCTAGAGATAACAGGTAACGTATTTATGATATTAAAACAAATTTTCTTAAGTAAAATTCATTTTAATTATTAAATACTTACCTGTTATCGGTAAGTCCCACCTCCCACCCCGCTCATCGCCTTTTTATGTTTGCGTAAAGGAAAGATGAGTTGTGGTTCTTGATTTCCTGTTAGGTTGCATTGTACTATGTTTAACCTGATTTGGATTCTTATAGAGGTGGACGATTCCCAGCGCTTGAATATTTTCCGGATGAAATAACTCCCTTGGAAAGGGGTAAGCTAGAGATAACAGGTAAGTATTTAATAATTAAAATGAATTTTACTTAAGAAAATTTGTTTTAACTACCAATAGTTGAGAATTTTGTACCCACATTTTTAGCTCGACTATTATATATGAAATATATATTGTGGAGCTATCATCCTACTCACCTCGGCGTCTGCGTTCCCGTTAGCGTTAGCGTGCAAATGTTAAAGTTTGCCTACTACCCCAAATATTTCCTATGTCCTTTGACATATTGCTTTTATATTTTGCATACTTCTTTACCAACATGACCCCAATCTATAAACAAGAGCAGACAACTGTATCAAGCATTTTGACAGAATTATTGCCCCTTTTATACTTAGAATATGCATATTATTGATAAATCTATGTTAAAGTTTGCGTACCACCTCAAATATTGTCTATGTCCTTTGACATATTGCTTTCATATTTTGCATACTTCTTTACCAACATGATCCCAATCTATAAAAAAGAGCAGACAACTGTATCAAGCATTTTGACAGAATTATGGCCCCTTTTATACTTAGATAATTGAACATTTGGCTTAAATTGCCATAACTTCTTTATTTATGATCACATTTGATTCATACTTTGACAAAACAACACTTATCTAACAAACCACAATGCACTCCACCCAAACCATCCCCCATGCCCCACCCCAGAATTCCCGCCCCCCCCCCCCACAAAAAAAAAAATAAAATTAGTTTTCCTTATTTTTGAAAGATCATCTATTAAATGACCACACACCCACATTATACCCCCCCCCCCCCCCCCCCCCCCCTCTCCATGATGGCTTACGTTATACTGTCAAGCACTCGAAAATAGTCGAGCGCGCTGTCCTTTCACAGCTCTTGTTATTTGTGTACTGGTATCTACAGCTTGGTTGAGGCATATATTGATTGGCCTGTCTGTTTTTCCATTCATCCATCGGTATGAGGTTAATCTTGGATAAAACATTTCATATAGGATCAATAATGCTTGCCCAAAAACTGCATGGATCTTTTGCGCTCTCTGTACACACCCACATCACCTGACCTCATTTTGACATAGGCCATCTTTTGGACTTCAACTTATTTAAAAGGTTCATAATTATTTTAAAGGTTCAAATTCTTTGTTTACCTAAAATGACGAGGTTCGTCTAACAACAATACCACATGCATCAAAGCTTTGATTCTTGTGATGATGTTATCTATGAAACTATCAACACACCCACATCACCCTATTTTGGACTATTTCAGATGGTCCAAATTATTTTTAACCCAGAATAATGCCTTTTATTAGAACTTTAATAATCCTTCATACAAATCTTTTATTCTTGCATAGATGATATCTTCGAACACTTTCAACACACCAACATCATCTGACCTTATTTGACCTTCTCGTAGACCTACTTTCAGATTAAGAGTTGTTCTGTAAATTCTATGTTTGGGTACACCCAAATAATGCATTTTTAACCAGGTTTTCCGAAGGAAAAAACTGGTTATTAGATTGGCGAATGCGGGCGGGCTGGCTGGCTGGCTGGCGGGCTGGCTGGCTGGCGGGCTGGCGGAATAAGCTTGTCCGGGCCATAACTATGTCGTTCATTGTCAGATTTTAAAATCATTTGGCACATTTGTTCACCATCATTGGACGGTGTGTTGCGCGAAATAATTACGTCGATATCTCCAAGGTCAAGGTCACACTTTGAGTTCAAAGGTAAAAAATGGCCATAAAAGAGCTTGTCCGAGCCATAACTATGTCGTTCATCGTCAGATTTTAAAATCATTTGGCACATTTGTTCACCATCATTGGACGGTGTGTCGCGCGAAATAATTACGTCGATATCTCCAAGGTCAAGGTCACACTTTGAGTTCAAAGGTCAAAAATGGCCATAAATGAGCTTGTCCTGGCCATAACTATGTCATTCATTGTGAGATTTTAAAATCATTTGGCACATTTGTTCACCATCATGGGACGGTGTGTCCCACGAAAGAATCACGTCAATATCTCCAATGTCAAGGTCGCCACGACTAAAAATAGATTTAAAAAAAAAAACAAACTTACAAAGGGGGTTAATTTTTTTTGGTCATTTCAAAAGTTCAGTTTGAGTTTTCTCCCTTTATCAGATTTTTTTTTCACAATGAAAACCTGGTTTTGTGACAATTTTGTCCCTTGTTTTTCTAACATCAATACGGCTAACTACAAAGCTTTGATACTTGCATGGATGTTATCTATGAGCACTCTCAATTCACCCACATGACCTGACCTCATTTTGACCTTGGCATTTACCTACATTTGGACTCAGACTCAGACTATTTCAGAAGTCCACAGTATTGTTTAACCCAATTGACTGTTAGATGAACATCAGTACTATTTAATAAAACGTCTTGATGCCGTCATCCAACTCTGCAGACTCACATTACCTGACCCTATTTTGACCTTGACATTGACCTAATTTTCTACTGAGACATATTCTAATAAGCCAATTAATCAATACTGACTAGGCTTCCTCTGGGTCATTAGCGTTTATTGAGAGCAGGATCTTGTTCTTGTTTGCTGTTGTCATTTTCATGTCAGACGTAAAATATGTGGATTGTTGTTGGCATGTTGCTAATTATTACATATGATTCAGCAATAAACAATTAATATTTATTAAGATTTTTATAAGATTTTAATACTCAGATTTTGTTAAAATTTGTAGGTGTTTTATCACCTGTTAAAAGATGACCAAAAATTAATATCTGTTGAATTTTGATCTGTTATGTAAAGGTATGTGCATGCTTGAATGCTTGTCAAGCAATACCTAAATCACTTAATAATACAAATCCTCTACACAGGTACTTTGAAGGATGCAGATATTACTTGTTGCGATAATTGAAATTATTTTCAATGAAAAGAACTGATGTTGTTACTTGTGGCAGGAACTGATATTACTTGTGGCAAGAGCTTTTATAACTTGTTGAAAGAACTGATATTACTTTTGGCAAGAACGTGAATCATCTATATTAATTATACATGTAAGATTATGTTCACTTTTTGCCCCAATTATTCAGTTTACGTCGCCACTGCGGTGCCTCGTGTTCTTCTGGAGGATCGGCCTTTGTGGAGGGAGATATTCCCTACAGCTGCACGCACGCTTCAGCAGCCACCATCCAGGGTCTGTCAGGTAGGGGCTGTCTCAACCCCACAAACCCAGTCTCCAGCCCCCTCGAGTTGGCCCTAACGACACGGGGTAACCGTGGCAGCCTCATATCCACGTCGAGTTCCGCTGCCAGCAAGCCACGGTCTTTGGTCATGCTGGCAGGGTTTATTGGGGAAAGTCAGCCCAAGGAGAAGGAGTTAATCAATCAAAAAGTTAAAGTATGTGGATTTTATATTTGTATATAGATATATATATATTATGTAACTATTCTATTTTGTAGTGATTGTTAAATTATTCTTTAATTGGTTATAATGTATGAATTAATTCTAATACTGTGGTTGTTGAACTTGTGTTAAATTGAAAACCCATTATCTTGCTTCAAACACATTTTATCTGTACAAGCAAGTTATAACATTTTTTTTTAAGTTACAAAGGATTTCTTTCCAATTTCAGATCACAGATGCAAGCTGTGTTCTAGACAGTCTCAATCAAGGCCCCAGGTCTGAGCTACCAGGGCCGTTGCAGGACTGGCGCAGCAGTGGAGGTGTCAATGTCTGGGGAGGTTGGAGCCCTGCAGTGGGTATGGAGGGAACCGTGGTGCACCGCTGGCCCGCCTCCAACTGGGACTGGGAAACCAGGAGGCGTTTCCATGGTGACAAAGCTGTGCTGCTGGTTCAGATTGGGGACCGATACGTTCCCGTGTCTGAATCAGGGGTGCAGCCAATTGGAACAGAGCTGTAACAGGTCATAGGTCACATTGGATAATCAGTACAGAATTGTGAAAGGTCAAGGGTCACAGAAGCTTGAAGGTGTGTAGCCACTTAGTACTGAACTGTGAAAGGGTTTGGAAATCAGACCGCTTGAATCCATCAGTTGGTACAGTTGTTAACATACTGACAGTTCAAAGGTTACAACATAAAGTGTTGTGTGTGCTGGTGTAAGTCTGCGCTATCCTTTTTTCTGAATGACAATCAATGCATAGTTAAATGTGCAGGTTCTTTGAATGGGTGCAGTGGCCAAGGCTATCCCACAATTCCAAATGATAATGTGGTGTTTAGTGTTGCTAAGTTTATTCCAGTTTCTACCAGCAAGACGTCATTTCCTTCAGTTAACATTCCCAAAGAAAATATGACTGAATCAGCATTTCCATGATAGACTGGATGAGATGTAATGTAATGAGAAGTACTTAATGTTGTGCAATAATGCTTGCTCATGAGCATGATATTTTTATGATGTCTATCAGACATTTCATTGACTTGCATATTATGCTTTAAAAAAAGTAATTTCATAGCCTAAAATGGCAAAATAAAGTCCCTACTTGTAGTAAAGATTATGTTCATGCAGCATAAAATGATAAAATGTTGAACTCGGGAATAATACTTTACTGGGAATTATGTAGAAAACCTAAAACATAACAAATTTCCCACATCCGCAATATTTTAACCATAATGAAACGCTTATTGATCTGTTTGACAAAGTTTTATTTTGAGCAAAGGTTTTATTGTATAAAAAACACTCAATTATTAACTTATTTTTAATATTTCAAGGAATATATGTTTTAGCAACATCCAGCTTTGTTATATCTAATATAACAGAATTCTGACTGCATAAAAATTAACATGTTTCAGAAATAACTGAAGTTTTATTGTGAACATAGCACCAGGAATTCTAGTGAATATGATGGTGTAATGTCAGATTTTTTGTTTGCTTAATTTGGACTGTGATATTTGCTGCTACAATGTTGCATTACTGTCTACAAAAGAGCTTTGCACAGAGAATAAATAGATATATATATGTATGATACTAAAGGTATGCTTTAATATGTATGATAGTATTGCATTAATGAATAAATAATTATACCCCCACAAACAAAGTTAAGGGGGGTATATAGGAGTGAACTTGTCTGTCTGTCTGTCCGTCTGTCGGTCAGTATTTAGTGTCAGCAGTCTTATTCAAGTTGTTTTCATCCGATCTTCTTCAAACTTGGTCAGAAGTTGTATCTAGATGATGTCTAGGTCAAGTTTGAATATGGGTCATGCTGGGTCAAAAACTAGGTCATGGGGTCACTCAGTGTGTTTTAAACATTTAGCATGTTGTCCGCTCTCTAATTCACGAGTCTTCATCCAATCTTCACCAAACTTGGACAGAAGTTATATCTAGATGATCTCTAGGCCAAGTTTGAGCATGGTGCTCCCTATTTCAAGTACTTTTCATCTGCTCTTCATGTGGGGGTATTCGTCACGTCTGTGACAAAGCTCTATTTAAACTTCTTTTATTTTCACTTAAATGATGTAATCTCATCACAATGACTTTGCTTTTATTCATTATAAGCAAATTGAAATCATAGCTTGATTGGTTGTTATTATTAGTTTAAATAGCAAAGTGACTTTTTCACAGAGTATGAACTGTGGGGAAAGTATGCCCAATTTTATGCATTGGCGTTTCCTGAAATTTCATACACTGATGACCTGCAGAAAAAAGCAATTCATTCTTAATTTATTGTGTTATTTTCAAGAAATTAATTCAGTTCAGTTTAACATTTAAGAAGAAATACCAAATTGAAAATGGTGCCTTGTCTCTAATGCCAGTTTTGTCAATGAAAACAAATAAATCAATAATCTTAGTATACATACAGAAATTTACCTACATTTTTAGCTTGACTATTATATATGAAATATATATAGTGGAGCTATCCTACTTGACATGGCGTCGGCATTACCGTTTCCGTTAGCGTTAGCGTGCAAATGTTAAAGTTACGTACTACTCCAATTATTTTCATTGTCCCTTGACATATTGCTTTCATATTTTGCATACTTGTTTACCATCATGACCCCAACCTATAAACAAGAGCAGACACCTGTATCAAGCATTTTGACAGAATTATGGCCCCTTTTATACTTAAAATATGCGTATTATTGATAAATCTATGTTAAAGTTTGTGTACTACCCCAAATATTTCCTGTGTCCCTTGACATATTGCTTTCATATTTTGCATACTTGTTTACCATCATGACCCCAACCTATAAACAAGAGCAGACAACTGTATCAAGCATTTTGACAGAATTATTGCCCCTTTTATACTTAGAATATGCATATTATTGATAAATCTATGTTAAAGTTTGACAAAACAACACTTACCTGACATACCACAATGCACTCCACTCAAACCATCCCCCATGCCGCCCCCCCCCCCCCCAGAACCCCCCCCCCCATTTTGTTTTTCTTATTTTTGAAAGATCATTTATTAAATGATCACACACCCACATTATACCCCCCCCCCCCCCCGCACTTGGCTTACGTTATACTGTCAAGCACTCGAATAGTCGAGCGTGCTGTCCTCTGACAGCTCTTGTTCCAGAACTACCTCAGAGAATGAACAGAAAGAGAAGGAAACCATTTTTATGCACACATTTGCTTTGCTTAGCAAAATTTCCTCCTTTTGAAATTTGTGATGAAAAATATTTTTCCTTTAATGTGTTTCAGATATATTTATAGACTTTCTAAGATATTTAGTTAATTATACAGCATACTTCAGCTGTACAAGCTTGAACGATTTCTTTGTGAATTGTCAAAACTCACTGTTTGCTAAAATTAATTGTCCTTTTTGGTTGCTTAAAATACAGTCTTAATTTGAAATGCATTCTTAATTTGTATTTGAATTGATATGTGTAATAGAAGCTTTAGATGCAATCTTAGAATAATTTAAATGGTTTTCTTATCCCTTTACATGTTAGATTTTAGCCTTTAAGATGCATTCAAGTTTTGCAGTCTATTAGAATTGTTTAAATCAAATCAAGTGTGGTACTTTTAATGTAGCATTATCTAAAGCATGGCTGTATTTAAAAAAGAGAAAGATTATTAAAAATAAAAGTTTCCTGTTAGGGATTCTTTCGTAGTTTTACTTCACTAATTATTTAATTTGTGACATGTATCTTCACAAATAAGTATTTTGTCCCGATTTAGAATGTCTATTGAGAGGCTAGTTTACAGTACTTTTTGTTGTTATTTGAATGTTGCATTTATTAAAAGGGAAAAATATAAATACATACTTCAGTATGTTTAATTTGTTTGAATTCATTTTATGCATAAACTTATCAGACCGAAGTGTAGATAATCATCCTTTTTTGTAAAGATAATGGGTCTTGTTCACAAACAGGACCTTACAATGATATTGTGTAATGAGACTTTGTCTCTGTCTTTTAAAAACTTCATTTAAACCAGTGTTTTGTAATTTTATCATTGTCACACATTATGACGTCTCGCTAATTTAGTTGGTGTTTTGTATTAATTTATCAAGTTTATTTAGCTTAGATGACAGAACCTGTGCGTTAATAGTACTATATAGTGCTATAGAGAATGTAGATAAATTTAAGTTGTTTTGAATATTGATAGTATTTTTTTCAAATCACAGTTTTAATATCATATGTAATCATCAATCTAGACTTGAACTAGTGCAATAATTTCTGTATAGATTTCACAACATTATATGTATGTCATTTTGTAGACCCTTAGATTTATGTTTGTATAAAAATTGAACGCTAATGCCATTTTCAGAAATATTTATTTGTTTGTCTGTATATTAAGAACTGTTGTTGAATGTGGTATTAGTTTCTTATTTGCCTTAATTGTTATCACAAAAGATTTAAAATAAAATGATTGAAGACCATATTTATTGTGTTGGTTTCCTTTTTGCATGTGAAATCTCACATTCAATACAGTTAATTTCCTTTGAATAGTTTAAAGCTCACCTGCTTGCTCAGGTGAGCTTTTGTGACCGGTCTTTGTCCGTCCGTCTGTCCGTCCGTCCACATTTGTTCGTCAACACTCTAGAGGCCACATTTATTGTCCGATCTTTATGAATCTTGGTCAGAAGCTTTGTCCCAATGAAATCTCGGTCGAGTTCGAAACTGGGTCGTGTCGGGTCAAAAACAAGGTCACTAGGTCAAAAAAAGAAAAAAATTGTAAACACTGTATACATTTCATGCCCAATCTTCATTTAACTTTGTCAAAATGTTTGTCTTAATAATATGTTGGTTGAGTTCAAAATTGGTTCCGGTCCGTTGAAAAAAATGGCCGCCAGTGGGCGGGGCAGTTTTTCTTATTTGGCTATAGAGGAACCTTGTAAACACACTAGAAGTCACAATTTTTGCCCAATCATCATGAATGTTGGACAAAACATTGGTGTTATTGATATCTCGGACGAGTTCGAAAATGGTCCAGATCGGTGAAAAACATGGCCACCAGTGGGCGGAGCAGTTTTCTCTATATGTATATAGTGAAAACATGTGAACACTCTAGAAGTCACATTTTTGGCCCAATTTTCATGAAATTTGGTTAGAACATTTGTTTCCTTGATATGAGAGTTGAGTTCGAAAATGGTTCCGGTCAGTTGAATAACATGGCTGCCGGGGGGGGGGGGGGGGGAGCAGTTTTCCTTATTTGACTATAGAGAAACCTTGTAAACACTCTAGAAGTCACAATTTTTGCCCAATCATCATGAAAGTTGGTCAAAACATTGGTTTTATTGATATCTCGGACGAGTTTGAAAATGGTCTAGATCGGTGAAAAAATATGGCCGCCAGTGGGCGGGGCATTTTTCTCTATATGTATATAGTGAAAACATGTGAACACTCTAGAAGTCACATTTTTGGCCCAATTTTCATGAAATTTTGCCAGAACGTTTGTTTCCTTGATATGAGAGTTGAGTTCGAAAATGGTTCCGGTCAGTTGAATAACATGGCTGCCGGGGGGGGGGGGCAGTTTTCTCATATTTATATAGTAAAAAAAGCTTGTGAACACTCTAGAAGTCACATTTTTTGCCCAATCATCAAGAAACTTGGTGAAAAGATTGGTTTTATATATATCACATAATTAATGCCATAATTATTGCCTTTAGATTGTCCAAATTTTCATTATATTATACAAAATCATTGTAAACACTCTAGAGGTCACAATTTTGTTTCAGATTATATGAATCTTGGTCATAATATTTTTTTTTGTAAGCAAAGTTTGATGATTGGTCAGGGGGGGTCAACTCAAAATATAGGTCACCAGGTCAAATCTTACAAAAACACTCCATACGCCAGAATTTTGGTTCAATAATGATGAAACTTGACCAGGATGTTTGTCTGGACAATATC